>NC_043000.1:82772370-82789870 GCF_006345805.1 Octopus sinensis
TACTTCGAATTTTAACCAATGAAATGCCAGCATTTGAGCTCAAATCATTTGCTGCGTCTAAAAACTCAGACAACATCCTGTTGCAACGTAACCATCACACACACACACACACACACGTGTTATTCATCCTTCTCTCTTCTGTCTGTCTCGCTCATCGATATTGATAAACAAAGGAGGAGGCATGTGCTAGAAATAACAGCCATATCTCTTAAATCGATGAATTTCGTCGCCCAATAAAAATATTCACGATATTTTTTGAATATTTTCTTTATTTTTTTTACCGAAAAGGCTTCTCTCATGGTTTTGAAGGGCCAAAAACAACAACAACAAAACAATAATATGCCTAAATCGGTCTAGAGGGTGCGCGTGGAGTGTGGGTCGTATTGTAAAAATTTGCGAAATATTTTTTCATAAAAGGATGCCCCAGCTTGTCGGAGGCTGTGATATAAATTGGGAAAAACATCCTCGGCACCAGTGCGTAATTGGTACTTAATTTATCGACCCCGAAACGATGAAACATTGCCCCCCCCCCTTGGTTTATTTACCTTTTGCAAGGGGCAAAACACAGAGGGAACAAAGCATGAGATACAAAGTATTAATCGATCTATCGACACGACACCAGTGCGAACTCACGAACGTGTATGTATGCTTGTGTGCGTATGTGTGTTCATGTATATCTCCGTTTTGTAGTACGTGTACACTTATATATTATTACTATGTGCTTGTGCAAATGTATATGCATGTGTTGAGAGAGAGAGAGAGAGAGAGTGTATGTGTGTGTGTGCAAGTGTGCGTGTGTATCTATCTGAATATGTGTGTGTGTGTGTGTGTTGTGTGTGTGTGTGTGTGTGTATGCGGCGTGCGTCTCCGTTTGTTTATCAATATCGATAACGCAGAAAATGATTTGAGCTCAAATGCTGGCATTTCATTGGTTAAAATTCGAAGAATTAAACTACGTTAAACTTACAAATTACAATTTTATCAAAAAATCCAAGTGAAAATAATGTTTTCTTTTGACACATTCTACCAGTATACGAAGTTTCAAATTGTTTAGTTAACTAGAAATTCCGTCCATCAAAAGGAAAAGATCCCGATTTTCTTCAATCAAAACTCTTTAAGGTGATGCTCCAGTATAGCCGCAGCCAAAATGACTGGAACTAGTAAAAGAACAAACAAGGGATCACCTTAAGGCAATAGAAAGCTTCTAGGCAGTAGGCTATCCTGCTAGAAACAGCAGCAAATCGCCTCAAGTCATATTTTAATATCTTAAAAAATATAAGAAACATTGTAGCGCTGGATTAAACTAGAACATCAAGGGAAGTGGGGGAGCCACAGAAATAGTAAATGGTTTACAGCACAAAAGTAATCACTTTAAACTTGCTAAAATAATATTCTAAGCGGTTTATATGATCGGAAATATAACTTTGAAGTGTTCATGACGTCATAGTGATGATTTGATGAAAGTTTCTGCAACTGAAAAAAAGAAGAAACTTTTCAAATATAAATAGTGGAAGTATACAAAAAAATAAATAAACATTATTTTCCATCTGACTGTTATTTTTGTTCCGTTTTGGAAAATACAATTTTATGGTTTGTTATTGTTTTTAATAATAATAATAATAATAATAATAATAATAATAATATAATAATAATAATAATAATAATAATAATAATAAAGAAATCTTTATCTTATTAGAACATTTAAATAAAAAAAAAGACAGGAAAGAGGAGATATAAGAAAGTAAAAAAAGGTGAGTTGGTAAAGTAGCGGAAGATGGAGGGGGAGGAGCGATGGACCACATATCCAAGGACAAACAGCGTGCTCAGCCGCGCCCCGGGGGTAATGACTGCAATGATGTTGCTGCGGAGAATGTCAGCGACTATCGCTGGAGCAGTCACTAGCAGTGTCTCCTTTCCCCGACTGATCGCCGTTGTCCATATTTTGCGGAGGAAATCGGTAGTACGGGATCCTAGAACACTTGACGTCTCGAGAGCGACTGGCACAAAGTGATAGCGGCCGGCCACGACTCTGTACTTATTGACTTTTCTCTCCTGTGCATTACGGGTGACGGTGGGGGCACCTAAATCTTATCCAGCCCTGAGTCTCTGATATACAAACGTACAAGTTGCTTATGACTGATTGGCAGATATGTTTTTATCAATTTGTACGTCACTCTACCAATCCTTGTTTCTTTACTGCGCACAAGGAGCTAATCATAGCGGGGACAAACAAGGACAGACAAAGGGATTAAGTCGATTATATCGACCCCAGTGCGTAACTGGTACTTATTTAATCGACCCCGAAAGGATAAAAAGCTAAGTCGACCTCGGCAGAATTTGAACTCAGAACGTAGCGGCAGACGAAATACCTATTTCTTTACTACCCACAAGGGGCTAAACCAGAGAGGACAAACAAGGACAGACAGACGGATTAAGTCGATTATATCGACCCCAGTGCGTAACTGGTACTTATTTAATCGACCCCGAAAGGATAAAAAGCTAAGTCGACCTCTGCGGAATTTGAACTCAGAACGTAGCGGCAGTCGAAATACCGCTAAGCATTTCGCCCGGCGTGCAAACATTTCTGCCAACCCGCCGTCACTCTACCAATTCTACCAATATTTTGTTTACCATTTCCACCAGTTTTACCAATCTCTCTCCATTTTGCTTGATTTTCAACAGATCAATCCTAAACTAAATAATAATGGTTTCACAGTTTAGCACGTGGCCAGCAATTTCAAGGGAGAGGATAAATCAATTACATTGACCGCAGTGCCCAACTGGTACTTATTTTATCGACTCTGATGGGATGAAAGGCTAAGTCGACTTTGGTGGCACGAAGCCAACAAATTCGTGAGAGGTTAAGTCGATTACATCGACGTCAGCAATCAGCTGGTATTTGTTTTTTCGATCCCTCGGCAGAATTTGAAATTAGAACGTAAAACCGGATCAAATGCTGCTTAGCATTTTGTTCGGCGTGCTAACGATTCTGCTAGCTTGCCGCCTTAATACGAATAATAATGATAATAGAAGAAGAAGAAGAAGAAGAAGAAGAAGAAGAAGAAGAAGAAGAAGAAGAAGAAGAAGAAGAAGAAGAAGAAGAAGAAGAAGAAGAAGAAGAAGAAGAAGAAGAAGAAGAAGAAGAAGAAGAAGAAGAAGAAGAAGAAGAAGAAGAAGATGTCTTTCTATATTTGATAAACAGGCATTGGCATTAGTGTGTTGGTGTAACTCTGCGCAAATACCTTCATCCGTTTGCGTCACTAAAGGGAGATAACTCTAAAAAAGAATGTAACTCAATAGTTGAACGTAACTTTCTGATAAATAGAAATCGATTAACTATTAGACTCAAATAAGTCTTAAATCGATATTATCGACGAAACTGTTTTGTTATTATTGTTGATGATTATGATGATAATGATGATGTCTAACTGAAGGTCAGCCCTGGTCATGTAGACAGAACTATGATGAAAGTCGCCCCAACGCTGACCATCACGTCATTTATTCCGACAGGCTTTTAACTACTATATTATATAATGTTGCCATTATATAATGTTTCAATGCTTTGGGATAACAGACTATATAATAGTTTCAAATTTTGGCGCAAGACCAGCAATTTTAGGGGAGGCGGTAAGTCGATTACATTGACCCTAGTGCTGAACTAATACTTATTTTATCGACCCCATGAAGATGAAAAACAAATTTAACCTGAGCGGAATTTGAACTCAGAACATAAGTCGGAAGAAATACCGATCTGCATTTTGGCCGACGACTTAGTGACTCTGCAAGCTCGCCGTTTGAACAAATTGCATATAATATATAGTACAACTTGTATGTTACATAGAGTATAACAGTATATCATATGTGATATATGGCATAACTTGGATATGATATATGATATGTGTAGTATATTGTATAAATATATGGCTTATAGAGTAATTGTATAAATACACAATCACAAGGATGAAAAGCTAAGTCGACCTTAGCCTGTCAAAGGACCAAGTCACAAGCAACTTTTTTTGCTGGTCATTTTCCAAATTTATTTCATGTTAAAGGAAAAGGAAAGCGAAAGAATGGCTGTGCTGAGGGAGGTGGAATAGGGAGAATGAAAGTAAAGTAAATAGAGGTGGATGAGACAGATAAATAGAGAGGAGAGAAATTGAGGGAGAGGGAGAGAGGAGAGAGTACCAGAAATTAGAGAATGAGACAAGCAGTCGGGCGAGCGGACTATGAAATATAGTGAGGAATGAAGTTGGAAAAAGAAAGAAAGAAATAACCAAACAATCACACAGGAAGTGTTAGTCAGTCAGGCGAGTAAAGGTATGAGAGAGAGAAGACAGTACGAAAAAGTAATACTGTAAGAAGAGTACTTGAGGAAAACAGAAAGATACATCTCTGCACTAGAACGGGAAAACTAGAAAGCTAATGTGATAGAGTAATGGAGGCATAAGGAGTAAGGAAATGAGATGAAAGTGAGCGAATTCCATGCCTGTTATCGCTTTGTATGGGGAAGATGTTAAGAAATGAAATAAAAGGATGAAGGCAGGTTTTGACAGAGCAAAAAGAGAGTATACTGAAGAGAGAGAGAGAGAAGAAAGGATAATAAAGAAGTATGTGAGTGAGAATAATGAAGAAGATTGAGGGAATGAGACCGTAAGGAAGGAAAAGCAAAATAGTTAAAACAAAGAAGTCATGAGTAGTCATGGCTGGGATTGCTTTGATCATAGGACAGCTCGATCAGGGTTGCTCTCGGACTAATCAACAACTACATCCTCCACAAGCCACTAAGGCTTTGAGTTGTCACTTGACCTGCTAGAATTAACAACCAAAAAATTTATCCTTAAATAATCTTTACCAATATAGGCACAAGGCCTGAAATTTTATGGGAGATGGGGTCTAGTCGATTACATCGACCCCAGTACTTGATAGGGGTTTATTTCATCGACCCCGAAAGGATGAAAGACAAAGTCGACCTCAAAACGAAAGGATGAAAGACAAAGTCGACCTCAAAACGAAAGGATGAAAGACAAAGTCGACCTCAAAACGAAGAAAGCCGGAAGAAAAGCTACCAAGTATTTAGTCCGACGTGCTAACGTTTCTGCCAGCTCTCCTCCTTAAGTCACCCTTAGATAATACCATTTTGAATAATAACATATTGAAGGAAGGATACATATAGATAATGTAGTCCTCGATACATGGTGTACTGAAAAAAATAAATCAGAGATTATGGAATGGGACGTTTTTAATCATTAAGTCTGATACATCACGGAACATCTAGAGTTATAGAACAACAACAACAACAAGAGCAACGACAAACACTACGGCGACAGCAAGTACTACAGCAATAACTGTTACAATCACAACTACTTGCCCCAGACAACCGAAGGTCATAACCTCAAATCATCCATAACCTCAAATTTTTCCACAGCTGCAACATTAGAGATAAACAACAATAAAGGCTAGCTACAGTTTGACAGGATATCACCTGCCGCAGCCAGCTGTAGCAATCCTAGCACCTGGACTCTATCTTCAATCCACAAAAGCAACACCAACACCAATAATTGCAATGCCTGCCAAGCTATATTATTTATGAAGACAACTTATCTTCCTACTAAACTGCAACAGAATCCTTCAGCCCGCCTCCAATTCCTGCTGAGAAGATAACCCACGGATTTTTGTGAAACCTTCATAAACACTATTTCGGATATGAGTGAAATAGTCTAATGTGAGTCTTACTTGAGTTTGTAGAAGGTCAGCAGTAAGAGATTAATAGTTAAGTATATCCTGGTCCTTAAGGGAAACCCTATTCTTATAATAGAGGAGACTGTCCGAAAGTTTTGAGCGCCAGCATTTGCAATGATTTTGAAGGGTTTGGTTGTGGCTTGTTGGCATGTAAAGAAGTTTCGGTAGACGACTGTTGTGTAACGATTACATTGTGTAACACGATTTTTTTTCTAGGGGGAGGAGGAGGAGGAGAGAAGTGTACAATCGTCTACGTACAAGGAGGACGTCATGTTGCAGGTGACAGACAGTAAGTAAGTAGGTCGCTAATCAAAGACATATCAGAAGGATATGGGTGACATAGCTTAACCTTCAGGTGCACTTGAGTGATATACCTAATCTGCCGCCTGTTTTAACCTGACCACGTGGCACTTGCGTGCTTTTAGCAGTGTTTGATCACTCTGCTGAAAGTATTAGAGACATGACCCCTTGGTCTCAGGTTTAACTTCTATTGCTTTCAGTATTTTCGTAGGTCCTGAAAATAAGTCATAAGAGCTGCCCTTCATCATCTGACTATTGATTCTCTGTACAATATTATAGAT
Organism: Octopus sinensis; assembly: GCF_006345805.1. Taxonomy (NCBI): domain Eukaryota; kingdom Metazoa; phylum Mollusca; class Cephalopoda; order Octopoda; family Octopodidae; genus Octopus; species Octopus sinensis. The sequence goes on from NC_043000.1 coordinate 82,778,691, forward strand.
ACTCTGTACGTGCGGTCGCGCGGGCGTGTGTGTATGTGTGTGTGTGTATGTGTGCGTGTATGTGTGTTTGAGAGAGAGAGAGAGAAAAGGAAAGAAAGAAAGAAAAACAATCGAACCAACAAGGTATTACACACATATACATACGCATAGGCGCAAGTGCGTGATCTTGGGTTCAGTCCCACTGTTCGGTACCTTAAGGAAGTTACTTTAACTATAGATCCGGGTCGATTAAATCTTTGTAAGTGGATTCGTCAGACGGAATCTAAAAGAAGCCCATCGTGTGTGTGTTTGTGTTTGTCCCGCTGAAGCCGCTTTATAGCTGGCTTTAAAATGAGTACTGGAGTTCGTTTGTTCGACCAAACCCATGGAGGCGACAGTCCAGTATATCCACAGACCAATGACTGAAACAAAAGGTTTATAATATCACAGATGCACACACACACATACACACACACATACATACACACACGCAGACACACACACATACATACACACACGCACACACACACACACACCACACACACACACACACACACACATACATACACACACTCACACACACACATATGGCTTTAGTCGAATGAATTGACCTCAATATTTGTTTATTTCTAATCTTGGTATTCATTCTATCGGTCTCTTGCCAAACCGCTGGGTTACAGTGATGTAAACAAACCAACATCGGTTGTCAAGCGGTGCTGGGAGACAAACACGCGCGCGCACACACACACACACACACCACACACACACACACAAACACACACACACATGCACATATATAACTATAGTTTGGTACATTTTCTGTGGACCAAATCAACTCACAAGGCTTTTGATCAGCCCGGAGCTATAGTAGAAGTCACTTACCCAAGGTGTCATGTAGTGAGGATGAACCCGAAACCGTGTAATTGGGAAAAAAACTTCCTACCAAATAACCACTTCCGTAATCATGCCGTTGTTCAGCAAAAAATTTCTGAGCCCTCATCTGTCGTCAACGACGGGAGAATCCACGCCTCAAAGGATCAAATGAGTACAGTGATTGCAGTGTATTAGTAAAGGATGGGTTTGAAGATGAGAATCAGACCAAGAACGGTTGGTGTATCAAGTGTGATCAGATACACACACTGCTGTTGTTTAACCCCAGGTTAACTTCCATCTAAATACTTATGATCAAAGACATTCCAACTAAGGCCAGTGACCATACTGTTTTATTCATACGCCGTCTACTTTGATATGTTCGGTTGGTTGTCGTTAATATTTAACACTGGCCAACCAGCGTCCGGCAGACCTATGATCAGAATCATAACCATCAATAACCACCACGCGTTTCCTTTTCTTTTTTTTTTTTTCATAGTGCATCTCAGCATCTCAGAATATATCACCAAATATGATGTTGATTAGCTGGTTGTTGTTATTCAACGTAAGTCATCACTTTTCCAGAAAATCTATGATCAAAAATGTTCCAATCATGACCATTCTATCTTTTCTCAGACATAGTGTATCTTGGAATATATCACTTAATATGGTTGATTGGCTGGTTGTTGTTATTCATCGCAAGTCATCATTTTTTCAGTAAATCTATGATAAAAAATGTTCCAGTCGTGAACATACCATTTTTCATTCAGACATATTCAGACAGGAATATGTAGATAATTGATTAATATCCAAATGAAACAGAAAAAAGATTTTAAAAAAGACAAGAACAAACAACGAAATAAACGAACAAGGTACAGACTCTATGTAGTCGACGTTGTGGTGAGAAGGAAACGGGAATAATTTGACGTTTTGGACAATGGTCCTTTGTCAAGAGAGATAAGAGAGAAATAATGAAAGGAAAGAAATTAAAATTGTTGCTTCAACATATTTTAGTAGTAGGGAAGTAATAAAGTAACAAAGTTCTTTTGGTATTTTAGCACAGATGAGCAAACAATGGTAAGAGAAACAAGCATGACTAGCATGAGAAAAACAACTAAAGTATGCGTAAAATAGGTTTGTACGTGTGTGTGTCTGTGTGTGTGTGTAAGTGTGTGAGTGTGTGTAAGTGTGTATGTGTTCGTGTGTGTGCGTTCGTAGATTTGTGTGTGTGAGTAAATATATGGGTGTGAGTTTGTATGTGGGTGTGTAAGAGTGCGTGTGTTTTGTAGGTTTATGCGTGACAAGCGTGGAAAATTAAATAAAACACGTATATGTTTATACCTGTATATGTGTGTGAGCGAATAGGGAGTTAAGAGTGTGAGCTAAGGTGTGTGCAACTGTTTGTGAACGATGAGTAAGACGGGGTTTTAGTGAGCGGTGTGTACAAGGGGCTAATGACGTGGATGTATGTTGAGGTGAATGATGAAGTAAGCGAAGTGAAATATGTTTTAAAGTACGGTAATATATGTGTATGCGAGTGAAGGAGTGAAAAGGGAGTTAAGTGCGTGGACGAGATTGTTTGAGAATGAGTGTGTTTATGTGGAATGGGTAAGTCGTGTGCAGGCATTATTGAGAGTGTTGGTGTGTGTGCCGGATGTTCGATGAAATGTGTAACAAGAGTATGTGAATGCGTGTGTATATGTATGTAGTGTGTGGGTATATAGGTAGAAAAGCAGTAGTAAATTATAATGCATATGTAGGTAAGTGTTTTACAGGAATGCAAATTGGTTGTCATTCCAGCAGGACAAGACATGTTTCAGCGGAAGATGAACTGTTGTTCACGACGAAGTCGGGAAGCGGAAGAGCCAGATTTTGTATAACTCCCCTAAATAGCAAGGTGTCGATGGATATGGCCAAGAAAACTGAAGTAGTGAGCTGCTAGCCTGAGTATTCCCTGAAACAATTATCCAACCGGGGCCAGTTTCCATTATGTAAAGTAAACCACACAGTTAGCATCTCATAGTGTAGGCGAAAGTGAAGCAGGTCGTGGCATAGAAAGATAATTGCGTTATAAGTAAAGTGATGATGCTCTGAATGACGATTTAGGTATTACAGGGGAAGGTGGGGAGCATGCAAAAAGTCCAAGTTGGATAAAGTGTGTGTAGTACGAACTGTGGTTGGTTCATATCTGGAGGAAGAGAATATTCGAGAAAATGTGGAGAGCAACAGGGTGGTATTGGAAGAGATGGGAGTGTCATAGGATGGAATATGAGAGTGGTGGGAGGGAGATCCTTTTCTTCATCGTCTGTACAGCACGTGCTTCCAGCAGCTATTTCTTACAATCTATAAGGCAAACACTTCGTCTCGGCATGCAACTGTCCCATTGAACTCCTATCCCTACATGCACACACTCACACACACGCGCACGATGGCACACACACACACACACACACACAAACACATACACGTACACTACAGTATGACGTATTGCTATCACGTCTTACTCATCTTCACACACATTTATTCCCGCAAAACCTTACACACATACCAAATACTCTTTTCACACACACACACACACACAAGCATACTTCTCACATATTTCACTTCTCTTACTTTACCACCTATCTCTTCGCACATACCCCATACTTCCTTACCTACACCCTTCAGAGGCACACGCATTAACCCCTTACACAACTATCCGCTAACACACTCTTACACTACTCAACATACTCACATACATTTGTACAGAATCAGTCTTGCGCATACACATAACATTCTATTCGCCCGCACACACGCACACATATAAACATACCACACACACACTTCATTTCATATCCCATGTTTGTCTCGCACACATCCACACTCACCACACACACTCACAAACACAACCCTATTTCACACACACACGCACACACATAAAACCCTATTTCACACACTCAAACACACTCACACACACGCCATTTTTCTTACGCTTATTTCCTTCAATATTATTCACCTTTCTGAACAAAAGAAGAGAGATTATAATTAATAAAATAAACTTCTTGACTCCATCACTGCCTGTACCCTCCCAGCATATTTACATCATGGATTCAATGTTGTTCTTTCTTTCCTATACTTTCTCGACAAAGGACCATTATCCGAAACGTTCGCGTTTTTCTTTTACATTGTTAAACGCATTGTTCGTTGCTCTAGTTTTTTTTATCTTTTCTCTCCTCGTTTCTTGCCTGAATATTAGGGAACTGTCGAGGCTACAACTTCACAGCGCTTATTTTCTTTTATAATCCTGTAAGGATCTTCAAGCTTGGTGGTCAGGCCCTTATGTTGTATATCCGTGATACAGGACTGTGTACGCAGGATGCAGGACTGTGTACTCTCTCAAAGTTGGCACACGCAATTGTCATTTTGTGCAGTCTGGTGAGGAAATTTACTCTCGATTTGGAGTCGACGTCCACGAGCGATGTGGGGTAGGCTAAGAGAAAATCGGAAATAAAAAAAATAATCTAACAGTAATGCAAACTCCTTCCTCTCGTTGTAGGTCAGCTCTAACCTATATCCAAAGCTGTTCCATCCGTGATCATCCTGTTGACTACATTATAACCAGGTCTGTATTATTTAATGTGACCTTGTTGTTTAATTGCAAGTCAACCCTGAAATTGCTGATAGTAGTAGTAGTAGTAGTAGTAGTAGTAGTAGTAGTAGTAGTAGTAGTAGTAGTAGTAGTGGTGGTGGTGGTGGTGGCGGTGAAAATAGTAGTAGCGGTAGTAGAGACAGACAACACTAGCTCGACAGCAGATGCAGACCTGTAAGCATCTTAAAGGGTCTTAATGCCACAAGCGAGCAGAATTTGAAACAGCTAGTGAGTATCTGTGTGTGTGTGTGTGTGTGCGCGCGCGCGCGAGTGTGTGTGTGCATGTGAATGTGTGTGTGTGCGTGCATGCATGCGTGTGCGCGTATATACCAGTGTTGCGGGTGTGTATTCTTTGCGTGCTTGTCTCTGAATGATGAGTATCTGTGTGTATGTGCGAGTATATAAATGCATGCGTGTGTTCCTTGCGTACGCGTGTGTTTGCATGTACGTGTTTTCCGTATATGTATGATAGTGTGTATGTGTGTGTGCGTGTCGCTTTGCGTGTGGTGTGTGTTCTGAATATGTCTTGTTGAAGCTAGTTGATTGCAAGTGTGCGCCTTTGTCTATATGCTTCTGTGTGTGTGTGTGTGTGGTATATTTCTTGCGTGCTTTCTATGCCACTGCCTTTTCTGTGTGGTATGTCTGCGTGTATGTGCTTTGTATATGTGATTGGGTGTATCTTGTGTGTTCGTGTGTATTCACTGTTATTGTTGAGTGTGTATGTGTTCAGCAAATGCGTATGAGTCCATGTGTGTGTGCGCGCGCTCCTGCCTGAATGTGCTTGTGCGTGTGAGTGTGTGTATGCATATTAATGTTTATTGAACGTTGCGTTTATGTGCATGTCTGCTGCATGTTGTGATATTCATGTGTGTGCTCCTAATGCCTGCTATCTATGTGTATGTACTTAAAAATGCATATATCGTGTATGTTCTGTGAATGTGTATGAGTGTGAATGTGTGTAACAGAGAGAAAGAGAGAGAGAGAGAGAGTGTGTGTGTTTGCGTGTGCCCGCGTGCGCGCGTATGGTGTGTGTGTTTCTGCTGTTGTTTTGTGCGTGTGAGTCTGCGTGATGTATGTTCATGATACAGAATGTGTTTATGTGAAGAAAAGGAAAAGAGACAAAACGAAAGAGAAGGGGGAAGTAAGAAAGTGTTTGCGTTTATGCGTGTATGTGTGTGTATGAATGTTTATGTGTGAATATGCGTGCATCCTGTGTATGTATGTATATATATATATATATTGCGTTTGTATATGTCTGTATGTGTGTGTTTGCGTGTGTATAGGTGTCTGTGTATCTGCATGTGTATCTTTCTGCGTATGTATGAATGCGCGTGCGCACGCTTACGTGGGTGTGCGTGTGTGTGTATGTGTATGTGTGAATGTGCATCACTGCTTGTGTGTACTTACTGAATATGTGTATTCGTATGTGTATTCATTTATGTGTCTGTGCTACATACAGCCAGTGTGTATGTGCAAAGTGTAAGTGTTAGTATAGAGGGAATGGGAGGGTAAGTAAGTGGCGGAGGAGGAGGTTGAGAAGAGGCGCACGGGTGGGACGTGGTGAGAAGTGGGTAGAGGAGAACGAGGGAAGTGGTTGTGGTGGTGATCATAGCTGTGGTGGTTCTGGTAGCAGTTGTGTTGTTGTTATTGATGGTAGTGGTGGTAGTGGTGTTGGTGGCGGTAGTGGTGTGGTGGTAGCGGTAGTGGTGTGGTGGCGGCGGTAGTGGTGTGGTGGTGGCGGTGACTGCGTTGTCGTTGGCATTGGTGATGGTTATAGTAGTGGTAATAGTGGAATAACTGGTAATGGCGATGGTGGCGAGAAGTGATGGTGGTATTGATGCTGGTTGTGATGATGATGATATTTCGGTGGTCGTTGTAGTGACTGCTGGTGGTGGAATAGTAGTAGTAATAGTAGTGAGAGTTGTATCTGTACGGTGTGTGTGTGTGTGTATATCTGTGTATGTGTATGTGTGTGCATAACTGTGTCTGCGTATATGTGTATATCTCTGTGTGTGTATGTGTGTGTGTGCGTATGTAGTGTTCATGAAGTAATGTGTATGTCGGTAATGCGTCTGTAGACTATGTATATGTGTATGTATGTGTGTATGTGCTGTCTGTACATAGTATGCATATGCATGTGGAATGTTTATTGAGTGTGCGCGTATGTATATCTGCCTCTGTGTGTGTGCGTGTGCATATGCAGTGTCTGGAGTGTAATGTATATGTGAGTGGAGTGTGTGTAGACTGTGTATGTGTGTGTGGAGAGTCTCAACCTTGTATGCATATGTATGTGGAGTATGTATAAAGTGAGTGCGCGCGCGTATGTGTGTGTATGCAAATGTATCTGTAGGTTGTATGTCTATGTACATGTAGTGTCTATAGAGTGTGTATGTGCATGTATATATGTATGTGGTGTAGCTAGTGTGTGTGTGTGTGCGTATATGTATGTGTATATATATGTATGTGGTGTTACTATTGCATGCGTGAGTGTGTGTTTATAGCGTGTAGCGTCTGTAGACAGCGTGTGTGAGTGTGGAGGAAGTGTAGGAGTCGGTGTGTAGACTGATAAGTTAAAAGAAAAAAAACGAAGGGTGTCCATTGGTGGGGGTGGAGTAGAGGCGGTTGTGGAAGTGGTAGATGGAGGATGAGGAGGTGGTTGCCGGATGAAACGTTGGGGAGTATGGGGAAGAGGTAGAGTCCGAAGTTGTTAGAGTGATAGTAGGTGGTTGGCGTGGTAGTGTTTGGGTAGTAGTTTTGTTGGGTGTAATATAGCAGTGGTTGGTACGGTAGTGTGATTGTAGTTTAGGTAGTAGTGTTAATGGCGGTGTACTATAGTTGTGGCTGGTGTGGTAGTGTGATTGTAGTTTGGGAAGTAATGATGGTTGTAGTGATTGTAGTTTAAGTAGTAGTGTTAATGGTAGTGTAATATAGCCGTAGTTCGTGTGGTAATGGAACTGTAGTATAGGTAGTAGTGGTAGTGGAATATAGCGGTGGTTGGTGTGGTAGTGATTGTAATTGTAGTAGTGGTGGAATATATGATGTGGATGATGTAGTGTGATTAGAGTTTAGTAGTAGTGTTGGTGGTAGTGGGGGTGGAATACAGCATTGGTTGGTGTGGCAGTGATTGTAGTTTTGGTAGTGGTATTAGCGGTGATTGGTGTGGTAATGTGATTGTAGTTTAGGTTGTAGAGTTGATGGTGGTGTGGTAGTAGTGGTGGTATATGGCGATGGTTGTTATAATAGTAATGATTGTAGTTTTGGTAATGGTATCAGCGGTGGTGTAACTCAGCGGTGGTTGGTGTGGTAATGTGATTGTAGTTTAGGTTGTAGAATTGATGGTGGTGTGGTAGTGGTGGTGGTATATGGCGATGGTTGTTGTAATAATAATGATTGTAGTTTTGGTAATGGTATCAGCGGTGGTTGGTGTGGTAATCTGATTGTAGTTTGGGTAGTGGTACGGATGATTGTGTAATATAGCTGTTTGTGTGGTAGTATAATTGTAATTTAGGTAACAGTGCTGGTGGTAGTGTAATATAGCAGTGGTCGCTGTTGTTGTGTGATTGTAGTTGTAGTAGTAGTGTAATTTAGCTGTGGTTGGTATGGTGGTACGGTTGTAGCTTAAGTGGTAGTGCTGGATAAGTATGGTGGTTGCAAATGCCGTAATGCTAGTGCTGGTGTGATAGTGTGGTAGCAGACTGGTTGGGTGGTAGAGTTGGTTGTGGTATGGTGCCTGGGCGTTGGTTATGTAGCATAGGAGAGGGAGAGAGGTTGCTGATAGTGGTTAGGTCGTAGTATGGGACGAACGAACAATGCGTGGGTGGAAAGGGTAGTGGCGGGAGAGGGTTTAGTGGGAAAGGGATTATGGTGGGTGGAAGTGGTGGGGTCGAGATGATGGGGTTTAATGAGGAGGATGGCGTTGGTGGAGGAATATTATGATGGAGGGCAGGGGATTGTAGTGGAAGGCTTCTGTGGTGGTGGGAGGAAGTAAAAAGGTTGGTTGCTATAAGAGGAGGTAGGAGAGACGACTCACTTCCTCCACTTCCTACATTTTCTCCCTCCCTCAATAACTTTCCTTCACTACAACCATTCCTCCCGCCTCCACTACAGTCAGCCTACAGTCTTAGAATGGATGAGGAGGATGGTAATGTAGGATCTGTGGTAATGGCAGAAGAGTTGTGGGTGGAAGCAGATAGGTTTTTTTTTTAAAGAAGGGATGGCAATGAAGGAAGAATTTTTTTTTTAAAGAAGGGATGGCAATGAAGGAAGAAAGAAGAACGGTAATGACAGAGAGAGAGAGAGAGTGGGGTAGTTTAGGAAGATGGTGATAGTGATGGTGGGGGTTTTAATGGTGGCGGTGCTGTTGGTGGTTGTGTTACCGGCTGTGATAGTAGTAGTGGTCGTGATGGTGCTTCGTAGTGAGGGAAAAATATGGAAGTGTGGAGGAGGGAAGACAGTGGGAGAAATAGTGGCGGTGTAGGTGCAGAGAGTTGTATTGACTGAATGAAAGAATATTACGGTGATGTTTAGTGGTAGTGGTTGCGATAATAGTGATGCTGATGGTGTTGGTGCTGGAGGTGCTTTCTTTGTTCTTTGTGGTAGGCAAAGGTGGTTGATGTAGGCAGTAGTAGTGATTATGGTGATGATGATGGTGGTGGTGTGCGTAGTAGTAGTTGTAGTAGTAGTGCACACTACAGCTACAACTGATGTTGCCATTACTACTACTATTACTGTTGTAGTGGTAGTGACAGTGGTCACAGTGAATGTAATAGTGATTGTGGTGGTGGTGGTGGTGGTAATATTAATAGTGGCGATTAAAATGTTGATGGTGCTGTCAGTTATAATAAAGGTTGTTGATGGTGATGGTATTGACGGTAACGAAAATACTGGTGGTAGTGGTATTGGTGGTGGTGGTGGTGATGTACTTAGCAGAGTTGGTGGCGATGGCGGTGGTGGTGGTGGTGGTGGTGGTGGTGGTGGTGGTAGCGTTAATTGCATCTATATGTATATGTGTATGCGCGCGAGTGTGTGTATGTGTGCCAATCCGTCTGTATATGTACATCTGTCTAATAGGCTGTCTGTATGTGTGCGTGTATGCGTGTATGTGTATGTATATGTGTGTTTGCGCGAGTGCCTATGTATGTTTGTATGCTTCTGTTTATGTTAGGTGTTTGTGTCTGCGCTTATACCTCTCTGTGAAGACTATTTGTGCGTCTATGCCCGTAAAAGTGAAGATGTATATGTATTTATACATACATACATACATACATACATACATACATACATACATACATACATATCTATCTATCTATCTATCTATCTATCTATCTATCTATATATATATATATATATATATTGCATATGTTTTATTTATTAATATATTATATATATATAATATATATATATATATATATATATATATATATATATATATATAAATATGTATGTATACATGAGTGCATATGTGTGTGTGTGTTGTGTGTGTGTGTGTGTGTGTGTATGCTTGTTGTACTATATGTATGTGTTGAGTGTATCTGTGTGCATGTGTAAATGTGATACCGGAGTGAGTTCGTGAGAGAGACGGATAGAGAGATAAAAGATAAAATGAGGCAAGAAGAGGACAGATAGACAGACAGGATGAGTTTGTGTGTATATGTGCTTTACGTGTTATGCATGTGTGCGCGAACGCGAAAAGGGGAAGAGAAATTGTATGTATGTATGTATGTACGTATTATGTATGTATGTATGTATGTATGTATGTATGTATGTATGTATGATGTATATATCTATGTATGTATGTGTGTATGTATGCATGCATGTATGAAGTCTGAATGTAAAGGAGAAAGAGAGTGGAAGTATATTTTTGAATGAATGAAAGAACGGGATATCAAGAGAGAGAGAAAGAGAAATGGAGAGAATCAAGCAAGAGAGAGTGAGAGAAAGAGAGTATGAGTGTAAAAAGGAAGACTGAGTGCGAGAAGCTTGTGTTTGTAAGAAAGAGAAAGATTGAGAGAAGAGAAGAGTTGTGAGGAAGAATGAATACAGTGATGATGAATGGACGTGACTTCCGCATCCTACACATCTTACCTGCCCCTTCTGACTTCCTTCCCGCTATATAACTTCTATTACATCAATGGTGGTGGGGAGACAGTGGATTTCTGGTGGTGGTAGTGGAGGTAGTAATAGTGAAGTATGTGATAGTGGGAGATGTGAGCTGGTGGTTACGATAGATGATGGTGATGGTGATAGAGGTGGTGGCGGCTGTAGTGGTGTTGGTGGGTAATAGACGTAATGATTGTGGTTGGGGGTAGCTGAGCAGTAAGTTGTTAGTGGTGGTGGTGATAGTGGTAGTACATATGAGGCGCAGGTGGTAGGGTTGGTGGCGGTTATGGTGGTGATAGTCGTGAAGGTTTTGGTGGTAATTGCAGTGAAGGCGGCGGTGGTGATGGAGGTGGTCGATCGTGATGGCAGTACTGCTGCCAGGCGGAAGAGAGAGAATGAGGTGTCACCAATTTTCTTATCTATGTCTGAGCAGGGGTACAAGGGGAGGGTTGAGGCCATAGTCTTTTGATGGCAGAGGGGATATATAAGGAAATGGAGAGAGACAGACAGTCAGACAGACAGCGGGGATACGAAGGGAAGAGAGAGAGCTAAAGAAGTGAGGTGGCTGGAGAGACGACAGAGATGGGTGAATGTGTGTGTATGA
>NC_043000.1:82799870-82814870 GCF_006345805.1 Octopus sinensis
TCATCTCAAACTTGCACTGTCTCCTTCAGCAACGACCTCGAAAACATCTTCCATGTCAACTCTGTCTTCTCAACACAATCACTACACGTATGAAAGTAACATCATGAACAACACATCACGGCAACACTCAATGGTGCTATAAATGCCTTATATTGCTTTATCTCTTGATGAACAAATATCTTCAACATAGCAAAGACTGTATCACAAACATGGGTCATCTTTTACGTAGATCAGAAAATACTTCTGTTCCCAGCAACCTCAAGGTTCGGTTTCGTCCCCACATGCTCTTCCATCTAAACCAACGATTCTCAACTACTTTTTATCTATGAACCCCTTTGGATCTTATCTTACTCTGGTGGACTCTCAATAGCCATTCAAAATTTATAAAACCCTATTGTGCTTTTGTAATTAAATGTTATTAGGAATTTTATTTTTAAAATTGTTCAAATATTTTGTGTATTGTCGAAGACTAACCGATTTATTGCACATAAACTAACCAAATTATATCGAAAACTAATGTTCAATAGTAAAATAAGTCATAAATATACAAAGACATGTTTATTTTTTCAAAAATACTACTTTAGTGCTACTTTATTCCATGTGATACCTTGTAGTTGATACTGTTTTGCTAGTTTTGCAATATTTGGCTCAAGTGTAAGGCGGTGAGCAGGCAGAAACGTTAGCACGCCGGGCGAAATACTTTGCGGTATTTCGTCTGTCTTTACGTTCTGAGTTCAAATTCCGCCGAGGTCGACTTTGCCTTTCATCCTTACGGGGTCGATGAATTAAGTATCAGTTACGTACTGGGTCGATCTAATCGACTGGACCCCTCACCCCAAAATGTCGGGCCTTGTGCCTAGATTAGAAAAGAATATTTGCTCAAGTGTTGTACACTATCGAACTGATTACGGTAATTCGAAAGGAAATTAGAGACAAGGCTGAAACCAAATTCAACTAGGTAAGATGAAGGAAAAGCAGTAACGTATAGCTTTTCTTCAAGAGTAGTGAAGATTTTTGTTAGCAGTGTCATTACTTTTCCATGCATTATATATGCTTAAAAATTGCTCGAAATATTTCATCACTCTGCAACTCAATGAGACTCTTGTAAACAGAGATCTTTATCATCAACATTAACTTAAAATGAGTGTCACTTATCGTAGTAATTAACATTAACTTAAAATGAGTGTCACTTATCGTAGTAAATTTAACTTGAGTTCTATTTACTTACTCAAATAGGAGAGCTTACATAGTACTCTGTTGAAGTATGTTAAGTGTTAGAAAACTAGTTGTTTCTTACAATAAGTACATCTAAAGCAAATTTTTTTAATGAAAGCCTAAAATACTACCATGGACACCCAATTTACTATTTTGCTTGCGTGGCCCCTACAAAATCTTATATGGATTCCTAGGGGCCATATGGACCTTTGGTATCCATATTTGAGAACCACAAATCTAAACATCAATGATTTACTTGCAATCGCTTTCCACAAAACTCAGGTGAGACCCACAATGAAGTACTGTTCGTATATCTAGTTTGGGTTACTGCTGCTGTTGCTATAAAAACAGACATCCTTGAGCATATCCAAAGAAATGTCACTCGAATTGGCGTGAATTACCAACACACTCCAACTTTTAATCCACAGACGTGTTGTCTCGTCTTTCATTTTTCCTACCGCTACTACTCTGTTTCTCAGATGTAGCTGACTTGTCTTGTACCACCCTCAACCCAAAGCTTCCTGACGCACTCTTCTCGCCGTCTTTCTTCAACCATACTGAGTTCACACCCCTCAGGCAGCGCCTCATCTTCTTTCTTTCCTTCCTTTCTTCTTCCTTTCCTTCCTTCATTGCTTTCTCTCGAGAACGTCGGTTCTCTGCAATTTATCCTTTCACACATTATTCTAAAATGAGTAGATTTACAATTATTCCAAAGAAACATTAACTATGTCAATCCCTCTAATCTTGGACTGTGAAGCTCATGAGAACGGCATCTTCCGAACCAAGTGAATAAAAAAGATATAACTTTGAGTTGGAAGCTAGGTAGCTACTTACATGGATGGGTTGGTTTTATATCCTTCTCTACGTTGAATATCCAGATTTCACGAAGCGGGGATAGACACAACTGTCTTCACATGACGTACTTCAAATTACTCCACTAAAGACGATACTCCAATAAATACAAACACTTGACGATCTCCACGACTTCTTCGAACTCTCAACGACTCATACGACCTTCTCTCTCGTCCGAACCATTCTTCCAATCCCACAGGGATGTCAATAACTCTCGCCACATCTCCCTCTAATGAGCTTGATTTTCGTTGGAATATAATATTGCTATTATTTTCATTATTATTATTTTTACTTTTTTTCTTTCACCACATCTTCCATTTTTACATTTTCTTCCTAAGGAAGTTTAATATATCTTCCGTTTAGGAACTCCTTTCAACCGTTCTGTTTGTTTCCTCTTTCTTGTGCTGCTACGCCTATATTCGACTTCTTGTAGCGTTGGAACATCAAAGGTATCTTTTTTTCGTATATCTATTTTTAGCTGGTGTCTTTTGTGTTCCCATTTTCACTTATTCTTATACATCATTTTGCCTATTCTTTTTGTTACTACTCCGTCTTCCCAACCTTCTCTTCCATTTTTATATATTTTGAAAAACACCTTGTCACCGATCTTAAAATACTTTGTCGTATATTTGGTGTTTTCTCTATTTGCTTTTCTTACTGGTAACAGCTTGTTAAAAATTGACTTTATTTTTCGAAAAAATATTAGTTCCGCAGCGACTTGCCTGAACTAGTGTTTAGGCTTGGTGTTATCCTATAAGCCCTGAAGAATTATATCAACGCTGTGTCATCGACTAGTTCGTTTCTTGATTTCTTTAATGTTTGTTTTAATGTATCCACGAACCGTTCCGCTCGCCCGTTTGATCTTGGGTGGTATGGCGGAGTAGAGATGTGTTCAACTGCGTACATTTTGCAAAAATATTTTGACTCATACGCCATAAACTGTGTACCATTATCGGATACTATGGTGTCCGGGACACCATATCTTGCAAAGAGTTCATGAAGAAATTCTATTGTTACCGTGGAGGTTGGTTTCGTACATTAGTATATTTCCGGCCACTTAGTATAACTATCTACTTCAGTCAAGTAATATTCGCCATTTATTGGTCCAGCAAAATCTATATGAAGCCTCGTCAATAGACTGTCGGTTTTAGACCACGGTTGAAAATTTACCGGTGGTGACTTGGCTGCAAGACACAACCTCTGCAGGATTTCACCGACTCTTCAATATCACGGTCCAATGTAAGCTAATATACGTAACTTCTGATAAGTAATTTCATTCTCGAAATCCCAGGGTAACCAATATGAAAATCCTTTAATAAACGCTTTTGAAGTGCGGCCGGCACCAAGACTATTTGTGCATACATCAACACATTGTCGCACAGCGAGAAATAGTTTACATTTGTGTTGTGCATATTTTTGTTTTCTTTTGCTTTTAGTGTTCCATTTTTATAATGAATTTATCGTTCTTATTTTCTTTGGCCTTCAGCGTTTCATTTTTATAATGAATTTATCGACTTTGATTTTATGTCTGGTAACATAGCTGGCAGTTCACAAATGACGTTACATAGAACATTTTTAATTTCATTTTTCACTCGCAAAGCAGCAATCACAGTATCTTCAAATGGTTCCGAGTTTTTTTTAATCAGTCTTGATAGACAATCTGCGTGGCCTAATTTCTTGGATGGAATATACTCCATCTTGAAATCGTAGTTTAATAATATCGTAGCTCAATTGTAACCTTCTAGTAGTATAAATAAGAATTCCTTTTTTCGGCCCAAATATCCGTAATAACGATCGATGATCAGTTTGTAGCCGAAAACTTGTACCGTGCAAAAATCTGTTAAAATTTTCACGACAAAAATTATCACTAGAGCTTCTTTTTCGATTTGACTATAATTTTTCTCTGCTGATATCAGAGAGCGTGAGGCATGAATCACCGCCTTCATATTACTATCTTTATATTTATGTAGCATTACTGCTCCTATACCGAACTCAGAAGCGTCTGAGCTACAACAATCTCCGTGCAGGATCGAAGTGAGCTAACGGCAAATTAGATATTAATATTTTTCTATTTCGTCAAAACGCCTTTTGACAATTTTCCGACCAATTCTATTTCTTATCTTTTTTCAGCAAATTATTCATGGGAGCCCTAACCTTATTCATATTTGGGATATAATTTTGGTAATAATTTGCCAGTCCTAACACTTCTTGTGAGATTGCTATATTCGTCGGAGGTATATTTTTAATTGCATCTGCCTTCGACGGATCATGTCGTCGTCCATTTCTGTCAATGATTTGACCTAAATATCTTATTTCCGGTAAGAAAATTCACTTTTCTTTACTCAAGGCAAAGCCGTAATCCTTAATTTTTTCAAATACATATTTTACGTGCTCGACGTGTTGATCCCTGGATTCGCTTTTAATGAGTATATCATCCAGATATGGAATTCCGAATTCACAGTCCGCTAACATTGCATCCGTAAACTCTTGAAAAATCGCTGGTGCGACTTTTAGACCAAATAGTAACCTGTTATGCTTATACAGTCCTTTATGTGTGTTGACTGTTAGGTATTTTCAAAGTCTACTCTAATTTATAGGTACACGTAAGAGAGATCCAACTTAGAAAATATCTTTCCACCGTTTAACTTCGCAAAAATATTCTCCGGAGTAGGTAGCAGATAGAGGCCCGTTTTAAGACATTTGTTTAACAATTCCATCCAGTCAGTACCGAACAAGTTTGTTACATTATTTAACACAAAAAATTTTGCTTTCAAGGTTTTACCCCGAAATGTAACCTCAGTTATCATTTCGTCCAAAAAATATAATTTTTTTTCCTGAGACACCTTTCACAATTTTTTAAGTTTCCATTAATGTAGGTTTTTCAATTTTTCTTCATATGTCACTGTCAATAAGTGTAATATCAGTGCCTGTATCTAGCTGTAATTTCACGTTCACATTCTTCATTTTTATGTAGACAAACTTTCTTTTGTGAACCTCGCATAGACTTTCTGTTGAGAAAACTCTTCCAGAACTTTTTCGTTCAACCTTTTTTTTTACTCTGCAATGTGAGCTTTTATGTCCGATTTTTTGACAGTTAAAACATTTTAAATTTTTATACGGACGGTTATTTCTAAAATGGATTGGGTCTAGATCTTTGTTTTTCATTTTCCTTATCCGTTACAGGTCGACACGCATGTATGTGAGAGTAATCCTTTTCTTCAATTTTATTTGCGTCATGTCGCAGATTAATAAACCTCTGACATTCCTCTACCACTGCCTGCAGAGTCAAATTCTGGTCCTGTTCCAATTTTGTCAATATTCGGAACGTATCTCTGTATCTTCTTTTGCAGTTAACCCTTGAACAAAAATTGGACCTTTGAACATGTCCGGGGTTAATTCTTTTAGTTTGAATTTTTCACACTCTCGATTGATGATTCCGGCATGGGTGACGGAATCTTCATCATCTTTTTTTTTTTCTTTTACTAAATTCAAACACCCCCAGTGAGTATTGAACAAAGAACTTCTCTCACTGAAAATGTTCGATAACAATTTAATTGTTTCATCGAAACAAATTTCACAAGATGGCTTTTTTTTTTTTTTTTGCAGAGTGAAGTTACAGTATTTTCCGTGTTTGGCAGGGGATTATTTTCTTAGAAGTAGTCGTACCTTTTCATTCTCCGTCCTGTTTTTGAATTCCTCTTTGAAGATTTCTTCATATTTTCAGAAATATGCAGAGAAAGTAATACCTTCTTTTGGGTTATAACTAAATTCTGAAATTGCGTTTGCTACACCATCTGGCGAGAACGAACCTGAAGTATTTTTGAACTTCAGCATTAATTCCAATAACTACTGGTATTGTTGTTGTTTTTGTTGTTGCTGTTATAATTGCTGCTGTAACTGTTGTTGCTGTTGCAACTGCACCACGGAGGCTAATAAGTTTTCCAAGTCAACTCATTTTTCTTTGATTTTGTATCAAAAGAAAATGTTAGTGTAAGCTTCGAATAAACACGTCGCCACTTTTATAAGTGGATATCCTCGTCGCTACTTTTAATCCTTCTCTACGTTGGATATGCAGATTTCACGAAGCGGGGATAGACACAAGCGTCTTCACATGACGTATTTCAAATTACTCCACTAAATACGATACTCCAGTAAATACAAACTCTCAACGATCTTAACTACTTCTTCGACCTCCACGAACTCTCAACGACTCATACGACCTTCTCTCTCGCCTGAACCAATACGCTACTTTTTATAAGAGTTTGGTAAGTACTTTCTTTCAATCCCACAGGGGTGTCAATGACTTTCGCCACAACAGTTGGTATGTTGGTAGGCTGTCAGTGGTAAGAATGTAATTTAGGTAGACATTGCATGTGTACGAGAGTGAATATGAACAATGTATTTGAATGTGTGTGTGTGTGTGTGTGTTGTGTGTGTGTGTGCGTGTGCGTGTGTGTATGTGTGCGTGCGTATGTGTGTGTGTGTGTTACAGTGACAGTCAAATAGAAAGGCAGGAAGTTTATGTTTATATGCATATAGTAGCAAAGATACCCGGCGTTGCTCAGGATTAAAATGGAATAGTTTTATATAATATATTACAGTTATGTTGAAACAGGTGAAATTGGAAAGTGCAGCATTGACAACAAAACATTTGTGCAGTAAATGCTGGGCTAATTCGACTAAGCAACATGCTATGCGTCCGTTTGGAGTGTTTCAGGCTCTAATCTGTCATGGAAAATTGGAGGTGAGGGTTATGTGATTTTTGAACGCACCTGTCAGAGGATATACTCTCTTTTGCAGCAGTCAGTTCATTTGTGGATAACAGGGAACCAATGAGGTGATAGACTTGCCCTTGAACTTTAACGTCGGAGTAAATTCAGGTGTATCTATCTTCTTAGATGCACCAAACGATGTCATTTGAAAGGCAGAGTTGTATTGTCTGATATTGTTCAGAAAATCCTTTGACTCGATGGAAGTGCCTTCTAGAAGATCCATAAGAGGTTGAGAAGGAGCTGGTAGTGCCAACAATGTTACCTGACAATATGAGCAGCACATACCATTTGCTTCACTTGAAAATTTTAAATCTCTACAGAAACGAGTCTATATGATATAGACGCGCGAGCGCGCGCGTGTGTGTGTAAGTGTGAGTGCGTGCGTGTGCGGTGTGTGAGAGAGAGAAATAGAGATAGAGTGAGTGAAGGTGTGTGTCGTGATGGTTGATGTCTTTTAAGGTACACACACATATAGAAAATGTGACGTGATCGTATAAAATGTTTAAGATAGTCGATTTATGGAAAAGATTATAATGTTAAATTTTTGAAAGGCAAATATGGGAATGGAAATTATATTTAATTTGTAGTTGAAATAGTACTGAATGTTTTGATACCCCACGCGCCAAAATCTGTAACACGGTTTTGGAATGCATAAGGAATATATATATATATATATATATATATATAATATATATATATATATAATATATATATATATATATATATATATATGTAGGACAGACTTTTTATTTTGATTTTATGTATATATGTATGTATATATGTATGAGCCAATGAGGGAGACATCTGCATGATAGGTAGACCCGGTAGAAATAGCTGCCAAATCTCCCTTATAACACCCTACTATCTTAATCCGACAATTCTGCCTATTATGTAGTGTGAATGAGAAATTGTAACTAAAGATTAAGATTATTAACCCCAAACTTGGACGGTTTTAAGTAGTGGAGATGTAGTGATTGTATGTTGTGGTTACTTTTGACTGTTTCTTCTCAATAAGGATAATTGATTGATAACAAATCTTAACACAATATACATACAATTTCAAGTGGAATCGGGCATCATAAGAGAGACAGAGAGAGGAAAGAGAGACAGCATAGCGACGGCTTTGGCTGACTGTCATCCTGTACTCCCCTTGTTGCTAGCGAAATGGTATGTGCTGGCTGTCTGAGCAAACACGTTGCTTTTAATGGCGGAACAAACAGGACAAAAAGATTACAAAAATAGCGATTCTCGCTTTGAAACTAACAATTTTGAAAATCTTTTTCGATTACGGAACGCCATGTTTAAAATTTCAGCGCGATCGGATGAACAACGCTCGTATAAGCGCACAAACAGACAGACAGAACGGACTTTATATATTAGATTATTTGTGCATTTTAAGGCAGGTTGACAGAATCATTAGCACGATGAACAGAATGCTTAGCGGAATTTCGTCCGATTTACGACCTGGTCACTGGACTGCTTCGATTCTACGACACCACTGTGGTGAGTTATAATCACAAACACAGTGACACACGCATTCCTACCCGCCATTGCTTCTTGACCAAACTATTTTGGCGCCCTTTTTTTCTTCCCCCCTCTTCCTCCCATCCTCCTCAATCCCTTCTCTCTCTTTTTCTCTCGGTCTCTGACTGATTCTATCCCCTGCCTTCCACCCTCTTTGATTCCCTCTCTCTCTGTCTCTCTTTCTCTCTCTCCCCTGCAACCTGCTGCTTCTCCACCATTTCGTTGGCGATCGTATCTCGCCAACATCTGTATTTGTCACCTCTACCGAAAAGGTAATTATTTCTACGCCTGCTGCTATGTTTGTTGTTTTGTCTCATTTGGTCTAAAGTCGTATGACAACCACCGTTATATTATATTTTGTTTAACCGTTACCGTTTTCAATTTCGTTTTCGTCTCTCGTATTTACATCCGTCTCGTGCGTTTACATTCTTGTCTTCTACCAAGAAATCTAATGCTTACAGCTTAGTTTTTTTTTTCTTGGGGCTGGCCGAGTTGGAGCAAATATCAGAATTGAACAGCCGAAATTTGCTATGATGATTCGGTGTCTGACTGAAGATTGAAGGCTTCGAATGATTTGTCTGTGTTCCGTGTTTGTCCCTTCCTGTATTTCACGTTCTTTATATATAAAACATTTATTCTTATATATGTATATACATACACTGAGGATTTGGGGATCTTCTGTGTCCGTTTTTCGTTTGTGCATTTATTGCTTTTTAACTTATTTCATAGAACGCCATGTGCCCTTATTTTGTTACAGAAAGTGTTTTTATATTTTCGTACAAAGTCTATTCCTATCCTTTCTTTCCCTTTTAACCTCTCTCTCTCTCTCTCTCTCTCGCTCTCTTTCTCTCTCTCTCTCTCTCTCTCTCTCTCTTTCTCTTTCTCTCTCTCTCTCTCTCTCTCTCTGTATCCATCTATCTATTTCTCTATCTCTGTCTCTATGTCTCTTTATCTTCCTCTCTCTTTGTCCCCTTCCCTCACTGCTCGGTCTCTCTCTCTCTCTCTCTCTCTCTCTCTCTCTCTCTGCGATCTACCATTTTTCTCTCTCCTACTACTGACACGTGACCGGTGGTCATCGTCATCTTTTATTCTCTCTCCTTCCTTTTTCACACCGACTGCCGAAGTGACTGGTCGTGTTTTCTCTCGTCTCCTACTTTCAACCCTTTTCGCTCTCTCTTTGTTGTCCTTCTGTTTGTAATCCTCTAAGATATTCCTCCTGATATTAACCACCTTTACGTCTCTTGTCTAGTCCTAAAGCCGTATTCTCTTTATTTCAGTTTGTTAGTATGTCCTCATTTCGCGTTTGTCCCTTGTCCGTTCACGAATGGTCTCGTTTTGAATCACGCTAAGTTCGTATTTGCATGTTCACTTTCTGTATTGTGGGGGCAAAGGAAAGTAATTGCGTCACTCATAGCCTCTCCTTTCCAGGTGTAATGATCGCTGCAGAACTTCTACTTGGCTGCGCCTTGCGGAAAGTTCTTGCTAATGGCCTCTCCTGCACTACTGTGTCCACAGCAGCACCTTCACGCAGTACCCCCTGTTCTCACTGAGCCTGCTGTGTGGCGCGACCGGGTGCTTGGCGGTATAACCAGGTGGGCAGACTGGGCTCGTTAGCCTTGGTTGGCAGCCAGTCTAGGAGAAGGAAAACTCTGACTCCAAACCCTCGCTTCGCTGCCTTGCGGATGCTCTTGGGAGAGGGAAAGGCCATGGGAGTAAACCCAGACAGAAAATCCGGAGTCGAGCCCCGAAGGCGGTAGGGTGTCGAATCTCGACCCCTTTCCGGCAACTCCTGCAGCCAACCAGACTCCAAACGTACTGCACTGCATTCCTTTGGATTATGTCTGGGGGGCCGAGAGGGAGATTCTGGTGTCTGGGCAGCCCAGTGTCTTCGTTTCTACCGCCCAGGCTTGCGCCATGGGGAAACTACTCCATCGATGGAACAAGCTGAGATGGCAGTTACGAGTTATAAGCCAGGGTGAATTGTAAAGAAAGTTTCTGTATTGCATATTTGTTTATTTCTTGTTTGTTCACTTTCTGTTATGCTCGGTCCCTTGTTCGTTGGCTCGCCATTTCCCGGCAGCTACTTGCTGCCGGCGCTATCAGAGGAAATCGAAATTGCCGTTGAAGGTGCAGAATTGCATTTGACCCTCTGGCCGATAACTGGCGAGAATTTGGTGACCATTTTCCGTGTGTTTGCGCATTTATTAAGTGTTTTTTTTTAACTTATCATTTAATGGAACGCCACGTACCCTTAATTTGTTTACATACATACATAAACGTGCTTGCATACTTGCATATATACATACATACTTGCACGCATACATACATACATGCAAACGTACGTACATACATACATGCATACAAACGTACGTACGTACGTACATACATACATACATACATACATATATACATACATACATACATACATACATACATACATACATACATACATACATACATACATACATACATACATACATATATGTAAAGGTTGGACCTTTGCGTTTTTCATATATATTTGCAGACATAGGTCGCTCAATAGGCACATTTAGGCAAAGTAACTCATCTTCTATACAAAAATATCACTCAACATAACCTCCATCACAAGCGATTTATTTACGATATCGTTGAGGCTTATGCTCAAATCTCCCTGGAAAAAAATCAGGTGTGCACTATTGTACCCACTTCCTCACATTCACTTTCACCTCTAGTTTCACCAAGTAGAAGATAGAGGACCACTGACCAGCTCAATTTACCAAAACTTATGTGGTCACATATTGTCGTGGTAAAAGTATATTTAGTGTAGAAGCGTTTTTAGGTCGTATATATCTTTTATTTCGTCTAAAATAATGTGAAAGTCGAAGGCGGCGAGCTGGCAGAAACGTTAGCACGCCAGGCGAAATGCTTAGCGGTATTTCGTCTGCCGCTACGTACTGAGTTCAAATTCCGCCGAGGTCGACTTTGCCTTTCATCCTTTCAGAGTCGATTAAATAAGTACCAGTTACGCACTTGGGTAGATATAATCGACTTAATCCGTTTGTCTCTCCTTGTTTGTCCTCTCTGTGTTTAGCCTCTTGTGGGTAGTAAAGAATTAGGTTTCGCTCGTCTTCTCGTTCTGAGTTCAAATGCCCTTCATCCTTTCGAGGTCGATAAAGTAAGTACTAGTCGAGCACTGCGGTTGATGTTGTTGACTTACACTTTCCTCCGCAATTGCAGGCCTTGTGCCAAAATCTGAAACCAATGATTGGGAGATTGCTTGAAGAGTTTCATCCGGTTATTCAAAGAGCTTTGTTGCGTCTTATCTTTTTATCAGTTAATGAATTTGAGTTCATGGTTTCGATAGTCCTTAATTCGGAGAGGGACCAATATTGCGTTTTTAACCCGTGCTTGTCTGCGGGTATCTCGGTAACTCCTTTCTCATATAAAAAACAAAAACAAATGGATTTCCATCGCAAGCACTTGATTATTATTTCCATATTAACATGCATGTGTGTGTGTATGTGGTGTGTGTGTGTGTGTGTGTGTGTGTGTGTGTGTGTGTGTGTGTGTGTGTGTGTGTGTGTTCATGTCACGCTTGATTTTAACTAGTAACGCTATTTATATACCATATATCTATTTCTTTATTACCCACAAGGGGCTAAAGACAGAGGGGACAAACAAGGACAGACATAGGTATTAGGTCGATTACATCGACCCCAGTACGTAACTGGTACTTAATTTATCGACCCCGAAAGGATGAAAGGCAAAGTCGACCTCGGCGGAATTTGAACTCAGAACGTTAACGACAGACGAAATACGGCTACCATATATCGAGCTGTAAAATTACACAAGCGTCTCTTTTTACTTTCTCTCTCTACTTCTTTATATCCCCTTTTCTCCCCCCTTTCTCACTGGCTCTCCCCTCTTTCCTCCCTTCCCCCTTCTCTCTCTACTCCTCTCTATTTGTCTCTATTTTTGTCTTTCTTTCTCTATCGCTGTTCTTTTCTCTGAATCTTTCACTCACTTTTTGCTGCCATTCTTTCCCCTTCCCATCATTCCCTCTTTTCCCCTCTCTCCTCTCTGCCCTCCCTCTCTCTCACCTTCTCTCTCTCTCTCCCTCTCTCTCTGCCATTATCGGATGACCTCTTCCCCTACACTTTCTCTCTCTACATAAATACACACCGATACATTGACCTTATACTTCCTATCCAGAATCCTTTAGCTCTCGGACACCTATCTATTGCATCAACCGATGTAAATTTTCTTCTGTCGGTAGTAGAAAGGTTTCAATGATATCCGAATCGATATAATATCGAACATCCTTCAGAAATTCACTTACTATCACAGACACGACATTGTATCCTTAACCAATACATTTTGTTATCAATGGAAGAATTCACTTAGATTTTGACGTGACTGCTGGGCGATGCTCTCTACCTAAGTCTATGTAGGTACCACAAATGTAGAATAATCCAACAGGCTAAAAGCAGGTGCCACAGGTTGTGTAATCTATCTAGCTGTAACTGGGTAACACGGATGGAGTCTACCTAATTTTCAGTAGGTGCCTTAGATGATATACTTCAAGAAGCTTTAAGTAGGCACTACAGAATGGTAGTTTAGTTCACAAAGTTCCTAGTAAATGCTAATAGATGGTACAGTTAACCCGGTATTATGTATATGTAGAAGCTGTATAGCTTACCTAGCCCTAATATGTACTAAAAGGTAATTTAACTTAACTGGCTACAAGTAGTTGCCAGACTAATAGACAATACACTTACCTGTAGTAAGGTAATATACAGTAGTATAATCCATCTGGCTGTAACTAGGCTTCAGGGTTGTACGGTTGACCTAGCTATAACTAGGGACTAAATGAAAGTATAGTTCACCTAATAGTAACTAAGTACCATGGGATTTTACAGCTCACTAAGCTTCAATTAGAGACCAAGATATAATGCAGAACAACTGGTTATTAAGTAGGAATGACGGAATGTTACAGCCCACTAAGATAATATAGGCAGACCAGATAAGTCCTATAGTGTAACAATATGGCTATCTTCATTGCTATCTTCACTGTTTGAGAAAAACATTAGGAATGATCTCGTTTGAAATTACAAACATCTTTGGCTAGTTTAACCTTGTTGTGTCCACTGATCTGATTGGTTAGCATCTAAGCGCGGTCTGTCTCTCTACTTATTTCGCGCCAGTGTGTAAACTGACCAATCACGGCTTTCGGATAGGACCTTTCATTTGAGCCATCTTAATTTCATAAATAGGCTGATTATTTGATGATTCACCGTCTTTCGGCTTAAGACCTTTTAAGGTCTTAATCGAAGACCACACAGAGCTTACTCAACCATGTTCCAGTTCGAAAGGCAGACGACAGCCAAGCCAACCATACTATGAAGACGCTATTGTAAACCAGCGACAGACAGAACGTCATCACCAACATCGTCTCTATCTACGAAGATTTCAACTTGTACACAACAAGATAAATACAGATTCAACTCATGCTGTTAGTGTGAAAATCTCACCACGGAAAAACAGTTGCAGTATATATATCTGAAAGAATATCTATATCAAGAGAAAAATATGCACAAGTGACTCAACAAATCTCCGCTCCGAGACTCAAATCTTGTTATAGAACTCATTATCGTCTCCTACATGAACTGGTAAAATAACTCTAAAGTAACTCCATTTTAACTCAAATTGTTGAGACTTCTCTTATGCTCTGTTGTATTTGCATACACCTTATTCTGTACTTCTGTAGCACACACGAACACACAGACAAATATTATAAGCATGCATTCATGACACAACACTACGCTAATAATCACAAATCACTTTGTACACTGTGAATAAAATCTATCTTCTCTTTATAAAAGTAGAACGGTTTTGGGCGTCCTTTATTCATTTACTTTGGCACTGTATACAAACATGTATTATGGCTTCTATAACAATATGTTATGTTGGGATGCGGCCGTGCGCTGTTGTACAAAAGGAGAAATATGTCACCAAACTCCTCACGTACGGTCGTATTCTAACAATAGTTATGGATCTTAGTATAATTATAGTATTTATCTGTTCACCGACACACTGCAATCATCAGCTCACCGATACGCTTCTTTTTTTTTTCTGCTTGTATAACGGCCTCAGCTCATCTAACTTAGTAATCTGTGTATCCCATCCTTTCAAACTAATCACATGTTCCCGATTTTTCTTATTTCATAATCCTTTTTGCGCTGCATCATTTCTGCGTCCCATCCTTTCCAATAAGACACTGCACATTTTTCGCCAGTCATTACGTGCAAGAGCTGAAACCCTACAAGAATTCCCCCTCTTTCCCCATTGTTTTCCCGGCAAACTTTGAACCTACTGATTTTCAAACAGACCATCAATCTAGCCAATTTAAGAGGGATCAGAAAGGTTATGAATGTTGTCCTTCATTACATCGTGGTACTAATTTAACAGGGAAAAAATGCACTAATTAAATGAGTACAGCTATTAATCCAATGTTTCTG
Source organism: Octopus sinensis (assembly GCF_006345805.1). NCBI lineage: Eukaryota > Metazoa > Mollusca > Cephalopoda > Octopoda > Octopodidae > Octopus > Octopus sinensis. The sequence continues at coordinate 82,814,731 of NC_043000.1, forward strand.
TGCTACATTTTTTTTACAGTTTCAATCCAGTTAAGGAGTAACTGAAGCAAGAATAACATGCTTGCTATTGTCAAACATGTACTGTTTACACCCTTTTCGATAACAGACAACTTCTAAATCAGTTAAGTGATAGCTAAAGT
>NC_043000.1:82819870-82824870 GCF_006345805.1 Octopus sinensis
GGAAAGGAGGGATCGTTATCACAGAAATGTCAATATAAAGTGTAAAGGGGAGCACAGGTGAGGTTACCCGTGGAAAGAAAAGCCTACGGAAAAGACCACGGTAACCTCGGTCAATGAAGTCACATGTTATATTTTTTTTACAAATAAGCAACTCTCTGCATTAATTTTTACGGTTCATAGGATCATAGTCAAGGTGTCTTCGTCATTCACACGTGCCATCCTTGCTACATTCACCCATCTTTTTTTAAAACATTCACTAGACAAAACTTGCCTCTCTACTCTCACTTTCCTCTTCAAGTGATACTTAAAGAAGTTGATGAGAGGTTGACCAGAGAGGAAAGTGTTTGTCTCTAATCCTTTCAGGCGCGTCCACCAGATACATTCTTTCGCCATAGCCACAAGTATGATAAAAATAGCTCTTCCTTCCCGTTTGAAGGAAGGAGGCGTGACGATATTAACGATAGACTCGGCTGATAAACCGACACGTACCACACGTGACAGCAGTCGTTCGACATAAGCCCACAGGTCGGAGATTGTTGGACACTGCACGATTGCGTGCAGAACGGTTTCGTAGCTCTGCCCGCATCTCGGGCAGGTCGGCCCCGTGTTTCTCGAGCCATGCCTATAGAGCTTATCCCGAACGGGTAGCGCTTCTCGGTAGCACTGCCAGGCCAGGGATCTCTGGAAGTTGTCCATAGGTCCCGGCCCGAATGTCGTTTCAAACAGGCGGGTCCTCGTCGACGCCCAGGTTTGCCCCAAGATCGTCGTCGTACCTCCCCTCCACTAATCGCCTATAGAATGCTTTGGTTGTGTTGAAGTCACTCAAGGTCGACCCGGGACGGCATAGTTGCTTGAGAGCAACGCGACACTCGCGGTGCCTTCCTCGGCCTCTTTTTGATCCACGACTGCAGTTCGGTCATGGAGACGAGCTGCGGGAAAGCGTGCCTCACAAACGGCGACCACACCTGTTCACCGTCGTCTACATAGAGCCGGAGATGTCGCAGTCTCAGCGCGTGTCTGCGCATCATCAACCACGGCATGCCCAGCCCTCCTTTTAACGGGTGTTGACAGCAAATGGATCGCCTGACCATCGGGACGCATCCTTTCCACAAGAAGCGGAAGAGAATGCGTTCTAGTTTGGTGATGGTAGGGTCGGGACAAGGTACGACGGTCAGGCGGTAGTAGATGACTGACGTGATGTACGTGTTCGCCACCTCCGCCCGACCTTTTAGGGACAGTTTCCTCTCGGCCCATTGCCGGGCGAGAGTGACCACCCTACTCGTTATCTCGTTCCAGTTTTTCTCCATTTGGAGGTCCGGACCGAACCAGACCCCGAGCAACTCAACCGGGCCGTCCGTCCAGCGTCCCACAACGGAGGTACTGGTGGACGGCATGGGCTTGCTTCTCCAGGTGCCCAGCCGCAAGCCCACTGACTTTTCCCGGTTGATTTTTGCTCCTGTCACCGCTTCGTAGTCTTTCAGTGTCTCACCGACCAGCTCGATGTGCTCGTGGCTTGACACTATGACGGTGACGTCGTCCGTGTATGCAGACACGCTTGTCCCGCATCCCAAACCAGCCGCTCTCAGGACTGCCTCCAAGTAACGATGGTCTACCCTATCGAAGGCTTTCGATTGATCCAAGTTGATCAGGGCCCCACCCATGCCAGGTTCCTTAACTACTCTGTCTATGATGTAGCGCATCAGATGGAGGTTGTCATGGATGCTCCGGCCCGGAACGGTGCACGTTTGTGCCTTGTCGACCAGTTTCTCGATGACAAGCACCAACCTCTTGGCTAACACCTTGGTCAAAATTTTCAGGTCTGCATTGAGCAGAGTGATTGGTCTAAAGTTATCTATAATGTTCCCCTTGTTTGGATCTTTCTTCAGCAGCGTTACGGCTCCTCGACTCACAAAACCGGATATGCTCCCGTTTTGCTGCCAGTTGCAGTATACCGCTGCCAAGACGTCTCCAAACAAGTCTGGCATACAATTGTAAAACTCGTAGGGCAGACCATCCAAACCCGGCGATTTGTCTCTTGAGCATTCTGCCATCGCGTCCCCCACATCCGCCGCCGTGATGGCACCTTCGCAACACTCTGCCTCTCTTGCCGAGAGTCGTGGTAGGCTGTGCAGGTAGGCACTGAAGTCCACCCTGCGTTCACGCTCGCCACTCGTCCCGTACAGTCGGGCAAAGTGCCGCTGAAATGTCTCGCACATCTTGCTGGGCTCGAGCAATTCGCGCCCTTGTCCATCTACCAGAGACCGAATGGTGGCTTTTTTGCCATGCTGCGCCTCCGCCACCCGAGCCTCTCTCGTGGCTCCAACACCTTCCATCCTGAGAGAACGCATCCTAGCCCTGACAGCACACCCTTCGTGTCTGGCGTTGAAGTGTTGGTCAAGGGCCAACCTCTCCGCTAAAACGTCGGATGTGATGCCGCTTCTTATTGCTTCTTCTAACTTCTTAACTAACTCACCCTCCACTCTATTTCTATCTACGGCTAGTGCCTTGCTATATCTAATTGCTTCCGCTTTTACTGCTCTCTTGAGGGCGAAACACCATTTGTTGTTGACAATGGCTCCCGTTAAAGCCCTTTTTACTAACGAGTTGATTCTGTCTCTTAAAACCTGTCTGGACGGGAAAGATGCGTTCAGTTTCCAGTAACCAGGACCCTGTCTATGTGCCTTATCTAAATCTAGCGTACACGTCACGAATTTGTGATCCGTGTAGCTGACTGAGGAATTGTGGGCATCCGAAGTTATCCCTGTCTACTGTCCTACACAGTATCCTATCTAGATACGATCTCGACGACCCACTGCGGTTGCTCCATGTCCACGTTGGTGCATTTGGGTGGTCGAGTCGGTACCTGTCAGACAGTTGGAATCGTCTGAGCAGGTCTCTGAGGCATTTGCATCCCCTTCTGTTTTTGTCTCTCTCCACATAGTCTAGATGCGTGTCCAAGGTAGCATTCCAATCCCCCACTAAAAGTAAAGGACGAGACGTTCCCAGGAATACTTCTAGACGTCGAAAGAAATTCGGTCGACCTGTTAAAGGCGGTGCGTAGACTGATACGAGTCGAAAAGAGCACCCATTGCTGCCGTCGACATCCAGAACGACCAGTCTACCCTCCGGGTCTACGAATATCGTCTTGACTTCGAGATCCAGGCTCATGGGAAAAAGTACCGCGGTGCCACTACCGCCCATCCTCGGCAGACAGGGAGCAAAATAAATGTTAAACTGTCCGCCAAACATGGACTTTAGGGCCCGTGGATCGTGGAGTCTGGTCTCACTTATGGCTGATTCCCATATCGTGTGACCTGATGTCATTTAGGAGGTATCCTTGTTTCCAAGGAGACCCCAAGCCACGTGCATTCACACAACCAATCTTGACCATGATTCTATTGGGGTGTGTGCTTTAAAACACAAAAAGGAAGGTACAGAGAATTACTTACTTGTGTCGAAAGTCTTGGCTTCCGCGTCCTTTGATGTGTCTTGGAGGAGGTTTTTATAGAATTTTTTCGAAAGATATTTTTGGAACCCCCCAACCGCATTTGGAAAGAGGGCTTTGAGTGTGTGGTGTTGTGTTTGTGTGATGTGTAGTATTTTGATGTGTTTGGGTGGTGTAGTGCGTGGGTGGTTGTTAGTTTTGAAGTCATCTTGACAGATGTTTGTGTGGGCTGTGATGTACTCCATTAGTTTGGAGTCTTTGGTGTCTATCGCTGATAGCATTGTGTGTGTTTTTGTGGTGTTGGTGCTTGTTTGGTTGTGTATGGAGCTTTCAGGGTTCAGGTATCTCCCTGCTTTGGTTGCGTTTTCTTGTTTGTTTGTTTTTTATCTTTTTCTTTTACCCCCGGTGGCTATTTGCCATTCTGTCGAACTTTCATCGTTAGATGAAAAGTCTGACGAATCAGAAGGGGGTAAGGGCAAAGCATCTGGGTCTGTTTGTGCGGTTGTAGATATTGTTGTGGTGTGCGGGGGGGGGGGGGGGGGTTGCTAGGGGGTTTGGTGTGGTAATCGTCTCTCCTACATCCTTGGTGCTTGTCTTCTTCGTTGTTGTTCTCGGTGTTGGAATTGGTTTAGTTGTTGTTGGTGGTGATGATTCTGTTCTTGGCGCAGGTGGTGGTGTTGTTTGGTTGGGTTGGTCCGTTCTTTGTTGCTCTTCATGCATTTCTGCATATAGCTTCTTGATTAGCCGTCGATACTGTGGTGTGGGCAATAATGCTGGCTTTTGTGGTTTTTCCTGCGGCTGTTGTTGTTGTTGTCGTTGTTTCGCAGCAGATTTGCACTCCTTTTTGAGGTGTGTTTCACTGCCGCATGTATAGCAGCGTGGCCTTCTGCCCTCGACTACTACATACAACTTGCGGTCATCCGCAAGATGTACGTGGGTGGGAATTTTGTTAATGTCGTCTTGGCTTATGTGGAGGAGAATCTCCAGTCTCTTTCCCACCCAGTCCTTGTGTTTCGAAACAGCGATTTCCAGGATGTTTATGTCCTCCATTTCGACGCATATGGCGGATGTTATCCATAGTGTGTTTGTTATTTGCGGGACATTATTGATAATGACCTTTGTTACCCTCTGGCCAAGGTAATTGGGTGTCATTGTTAGCTCATCTGAATGAAGAGTTAGCGCTGAGAATTGCTTTGCCAACTCTTCATTCTGAAAAACCACCTGTACGTGGGCAAACTTGTTCGGCCAAGTTACATACTCCTCGTATCCCCAGATGGGGCGTAGGCATTTTTCTATTTTGTCCGTGTTTGCTTTTTCTGGACTTTTAGTTGTGTTGTTTGTTATTTTATAAATAATCGTTTTCTTTTTTTCCTCATTCAGTATGTGTTGTGGTTGCCGTTTTCTTTGGTGATTAGGGCTCAGAAGTCTTTTATCTGCTGTGCAGTAAACGATACTATTGTTTTTTTTTTTCTTTTATCGCCTCGGCGAAGTTTGTTGTTGTTTTGTTATTGTTGTTACTGCTGGTGGTGTTGGTGTTGATGGCAGAGGTGTGGGT
>NC_043000.1:82829870-82849870 GCF_006345805.1 Octopus sinensis
GGTTTTTTTTCTTTTCTTTTTTTTTTTTTGCTTTTTGGTTTTTATTGCCTGAATAGCTCTAACGCAACTATGAGTGAATGACTTGTTGACCTGGATTTTTTGTGTGCGAAATGAAGAGAGAAATGCCTAAAAGGAAGTTACCTGCTAGGCAGTTACTAATGCGTCAGAAGGGAACCACTTTGCTGCCAGGGGTAGTTGGCATATATTTGACGGAGCTTCGTCCAGTCGCTGGCCTGACTAGAAGGTGGTAGGCAGATGTGCGTTGTATAGTTGCAGTCAGGCAATGGTCGGACAGAGCATCTGTATATGAATGTGTGCGTGCGCGCGCCTGTCTGCAGGAAGCCATTAGACTGAAAATATAACTTTATGGGAGATGTAAACAAACATCACCACTGCAAACATACACACACACACACGCACGCACGCACACACACATACATACACAAACACACACACGCATACACACACACACACGTATCACTCACATACACACACACACATATTTACAGGGTGCGGCAGAAATACCTCCCACATTTGAAAGGTTGACAAAAGGAAAAAGAAACAACATTTATGAAAAATTAATTTTACTGTTGTTTAAACAAAAGGTTATAGTTTTTGTTCATTAGCTAAATGAAAATATCATTGGCACTTGCATAAGTTCATTAGCAACACATAGGTGAAAGTTTAAAATGTGGGAGGTGGGATGGACAAAATAATGGAAACAACTAACATCATAGCATCATAATTTTGAAATATCTATAAAACCGCCAAAAACGTGTTTATATTTATATTTTTTGATTTATTATTAGTGTCGCTTAATATGTTTTGATAAAATTGCCGTTTCTTTTCAGATACCATCATAAAAAGGTAATTAAAATTCATTAAAATGTCAGATCTATCGGACTTTCAAAGCGGTCAAATTGATGGTGCTCGTATAGCAGGCGCTAGCGTAACGAAAACAGCCGAAATGTTTGGTGTATCAAGAAGTACTGTCTCGAAAGTAATGACAACCTTTAAAAAAGAGGGAAAAACCTCCTCGTCGAAACAAAACTCTGGAAGAAAACCAAAACTATCAGATAGGGACCGTCGGACTCTTGCGCGAATTGTTGGAAAGGATCACAAAAGTACAGCTCCCAAACTGCAGAGCTTAATGACCACCTCGAAAACCCAGTTTCCACAAAAACTGTTCACTGGGAGCTGCACAAAGCCGGATTTCACGGGAGGACTGCAATTAGAAAACCATTACTTTCAAAAACAAACGTTGCAAAGCATTTAGAGTGAAGTAAAACACCTATAGTATTGGTCCCTAGAGCAGTGGAAGAATGTTATTTTCTCGGACGAGTCATCCCTTACCTTATTTCCGACCACTGGCCGAGTATACGTGTGGAGACAGCCAAAAGAAGCATTTGACCCATACTGCCTTCTTCCAACTGTTAAACATGGAACAAAATCTGTGATGATCTGAGTGGTTATATCTTGGAAATCCGCTGGCCTAATGGTTTCCCTTCATGGCAGAATTAGTCAAGACTATTTAAGCATTTTATCTGATCAAATTCATCCTATGGTTGCGGAACTGTTTCCGGAGGGAACGCAATCTTTCAGGATGATAATGCACCAATTCACACAGCTAAAGTTGTTACTGAATAGCACAAGGAACATTCTAGTGAAGTTGAACATCTTTTCTGGCCACCACAGATCTCAATATTATTGAACATTTATGGTGAATTTTAGAAAAACAAGTAAGGAGTTGATATCCTCCACCACCATCACTACAAGAACTGGAGACTGTTTTAGCTGAAGAAAGGACAAAAATTCCTTTGGAAACAATTCAAACTTTGTACGAGTCCATACCTCGTAAAATTCAAGCTGCAATTACTACCAAAGACGGTCCTACCCTATATTAAAATAAATTTGTTTGAAATTTTATGGTGTTTCCATTATTTTGTACAACCCCTTTATATATGGGTAGATAGATAGATAGATAGATAGATAGATAGATAGATAGATAGATAGATAGATAGATAGATAGATAGATAGATAGATAGATAAACAGACAGAGATACACGTATATGTACATAAACATGTACAAATATAAATAATATATACACACACACACACACAATACGTATATATACATATGTACGCACTTGCTGATGTGCATGAGAGAGAGAGAGAGAGAGTGTGTGTGTGTGTGTGTGTGTGTGTGTGTGCGTGTCTGTGTGTCTGTGTGTGTGTGTGTCTGTGTGTCTGTGTGTGTGTGTGTGTGTGTGTGTCTGTGTGTCTGTGTGTCTGTGTGTGTGTGTCAGTGAGAAATATTTACATCAACGAGAAAATACTGATAAATCGGTACGTCGAACAAAATTGCATTTCAGTCGTTATCCTCGCAAGTAGAAAAACGCTACCTACACAGGTTTGCATCCCCACCCAACAACTTTCACAGAAATGGATGTTTTGTAGAATAAAATTTTCTGCAAATACCTTTCAGGCAGTGTAGATTACAAGTATATCGGAATTTAATACGAAAAATAAAAGTCGGTGAGCACGCGCACATATATATGAGTGTAGGACAAAAGCTCCCCCCGCCCCACGCCACCAGGACAAAAGTCCCTCGGACATAGTTAAAGTGTGAGAGTCAACAAAACCCCACGGTTATATTTTTCGATTATTTTTTTATATTTTTTCTTCGCCTTTTGCTTGTTTCAGTCACGCTGCGGTCATGCTGGGGCACCGCCTTGAAGAATCTTTAGTTGAATGTATCGACGCTAGAATTTTTTAAATTTTTACTTGTTGCAATTATTAGACTGCGGCCATGCTGGGGCACCACCTTGAAGAATTTTTAATCGAATGTAACGCCCCCACAATATTTTTTTTATGATTTTCAACCCGCGCATGAAGTTAAGCCTAGAAGGTATCTCCACATACTAGAAATAACAGCCTAATCTCTTGAAATTTATTTATAACCCCTCGGTTATTTTTGTTTGCGAAAAATCTTTTTCCTTGTTTCAATTATTGGACTGGGGCCATGCTGGAGCGCCAGCTTGAAGAACTTTTGGTCGCAGAAAAATCAGCATTTTAAGATATATATTAAAATCTTTTGTTTTCTTTTCTCAGCACATACAGATTAATGATAATAAGTTGACCTTTTGAACTTTCTCCGACCGTTGAAGGTCTAACAGAAGGCTAGTCTTTCAAACGTACTTCTTATTGTTTGTCTAAATAAGGAGACGGGTGTTTCTCCATGAAAATGACAAATTTTGGTTGTTATGAAGAAAAAACATGTCAGAGATATATGTAATATTTACTTTCATATTATGTGTGTATATATAATCATTGAAATGTACTTCTTATCGTTTTTTATGTTTCTATACATTTCTTGAAGTATTAGGTCGCCAAGTATGAAATTTGTAGTTAGGTATATGGTAAACTCGGACAGCTGCTCATTTTGCGCCATTATTATATTTTGACAATCTTTATTTTTTGTTAGAAAGCTGTCACATCTATTTCTTTATTCTCATTTTGCTCTTTATAAAATATTTCTAAAATGTTTTTTTGCTATTTTTGTTTAGAGATGACTAAGTCGGAAATTCGTACAGTTTTGAAACATGAGTTTTTTTGTCGGACATGCAGCATCACAGACAGCTCGGAATATTAATGGAGTATTTCATTCTAATGTTATTACACAGCAGACAGTATCAAATTGGTTTGCAAAATTTAGTTCTGGTAACTTTGACCTCACAAACGAGCAACGCGGTCGATCAGAAACAAATGTGGATAATGACGAACTGAAAGCCACCGTGGAGTCAGATCCATCTTAAAGTGCCCGTGAATTATCGTTGTTGTTTGGCGTTAGCAAGCAAACAATATTGACTCACCTAGTTTAAATCGGAAAGTGAAAAAGTTGAATGAGTGGGTTCCACATGAACTCAATGAAAATCAGAAACAGTAACGTTTGGAAGCCTGCATTATGCTACTTTCTCGTCACAAAAATGAATCATTTTTGAATTGAATTGTAACATGTGATGAGAGATGGACCTAATATAACAACCGTAAACGTTCAGCACAATGGTTGGACAAAGACAAGCCACCAAAACACAGTCCAAAAAGCAAAATTCATCAAAAGAAGCTGATGGTGTATGTTTGGTGGTCTGGCGCATGTTCGATCCATTATGATTTCATTAAACCTAGCTCATCAATCACGGCCGAAGTACAAAAAAGATAAAAAAACAGCCGAGATTAGTCGATAGATCCACTCTTATTTTATTGGAAGATAACACCAGACCACACATCGCAAAAATGACATTGGCGAAATTACAAGATCTTGCCCTCACTGACTACCACTTCTTCCAGAATTTGGATAACTTTTTGATAGGAAAAAAGTTTAATTCCGACGATGCTGTAAAACAGGCTTTCCAAGATTTTATTGACTCCAGATTGTCAGGCTATTACAATTCCGGGCTGGACAAGCTAAGGCTGAAATGGTAAAAGTGCATTGACAATATGGGTGCTTACGTTCAAGAATAAAACTATTCCTTGTATTCATAAAACATTAGCAAACACGGTACATAGTTGCAAAACACACACACGCTCAGACATGCACACACAAGGAGACAGAGGTACACACACACATATACAAACACACACACACACATACATAAAAACACAAACACGGACTTGCAAACACATGAATATGCAGAATACATACACACAAATATAAACACATGCATACATATATACATATGCACACACACATACATGCATACGCACACATGCATACATACATATATACATACATAAATACATACATACATGTGTAGGCACACACACACACATACGCGCGCGCGCGCACAAACACTAACCCACACACACATGCGCACAATCAAAAAGGAACGCAGTGTGAATAACGGACAGAGTCAAAACTATTGAAAAGGTTGCAAGACGCAACGAAAATTTTAGGAAAATAAAAAAGAAATAAGTGGAGGATCTTTCCAGTTTGAACGGCAGTTTTTAACATAATTTCTAGGTAACTGAAAAATTTTTAACTTCGTATACTGGTAGAATGTGTTTATAAAACATCTTTTTCTCTTGGCTTTATTGAGAAAATTCTATAGTTTGTAAGATATTTGTTGTTTTTTCTTTAATTTCTGCAATTTCAACCAATCAGTGACGTCCATTGAGTTAAAAAGCATTCTGTGCTGTATGAATATGTCCCTCGTTTAAGAAATAGATTGGGTTTATTTACATTTCTGAAGAAAAAAAAAATACTCTTCCCCAAACCCTTACCCTAACTAACCCTAACTCGGATCTTTTCTAGTTAACTAAACACTTTTAAACTTCGTATACTGGTAGAATGTGTTTATAAAACATCATTTTCTCTTGGCTTTATTGAGAAAATTCTATAGTAACATATTTTATTGTAACATATTTCGTCTTTAATTTCTTGCATTTCGGCAATTTTAACCAATCACTAGCGTCCAGTTAGGTAAACAACATTCTGTGCCACATGAATATGTCCCTCCTTTAAGAAACAGATTGGGTTTATTTACATTTGTGAAGAAAAAAAAGATACCCTTCCCCCACCCCTAACTCTAAAATAGATTGAAATGCAATAGATCGATACTAGGGTTATAATTATGGGTGACAATTTCATACGACACCGCTAAGTTTTTTTATAGCGGTGTCGTATGAAATTGTCACCCATAATTATAACCCTAGTATCGATCTATTGCATTTCAATCTATTTTAGATTTAGGGTTAGGAGTGGGGGAAGGGTATCTTTTTTCTTCACAAATGTTTCTTAAACGAGGGACATATTCATTACGCACAGAATGTTATTTACATCAATGGAGGTAAGTGATTAAAATTGCCGAAATGCAAGAAATTTTAGACTACCTATAGAATTTTCTCAATAAATCCAAGAGAAAATGATGTTTTATAAATACATTCTACCAGTATACAAAGTTTAAATTTTTTTAGTTACCTAGAAATTATGTTACAAACTGCCGTTCAAAAGGAAAAGATCCCCTAACTGTAACCCTAACCCTAAAACAGATTGAAAAGCAATAGATCGATACTAGGGTCATAATTATGGGTGACAATTTCATATGACACCGCTAGAAAAAACTGCCGTTCAAACCGAAAAGATCCAATGACTCTCTCCAGACACAAACTTTTTTTTCTTTTCTACAAATTTTATACTTTAATAAATGCTTTCCCTTTTGTTGGAATTCAGACAATATGTACATTGAGTAATAAAGAGTCTTGTGTTCTGTTATTCTATTATTAATGTTAAGGTTGATTTATATTCATTTTCAAGCTTTAAAGTTATTCTAAAAACCAGGAAAATAATTTAAACACACAGAAATTACCATTGTGGGGGACATAGATGTTTTGACACCGTTTTTCGATTGAATATATTTTGTTTACTTAAAAGTTGGAATTTTGGAAAACAATTTTTTTTTACAACCGTGATTTTCGTTTTTGTTTACGTGAAATTATAAAAAAATATTTGTAAAATTTGGCTGTTATTTCTAACACGTGGGGAGACCTAGGCTTAACATTGTGCTAATTGAAACTCACCTAAAAAAGATTCTGGGGTCGATACATTCGACTAAAAATTCTTCAGTGTAGTACCCCAGCATGGCCGCAGTCCAGTGACTGAAACCAGTAAAAAGATTGTTAGAAAGAAAAAAAAAACAAGAATAACCAAAAAATATATATAACCGAGGATTGGTCGTAAAAAAAATTTCTAGAGATTTGGCTGTTATTTCTAGCATGTCGAGAGACCCTCTAAGCTTAACTTCATTCGCTGGTTGAAAATCATCTAAAATAAAAAAACTGGGGTCGATACAATCGACTAAAAATTCCTCAAGATGGTGGCCCAGCATGGTCGCAGTCTAATGACTGCAACAGGTAAAAAGAAAAGCAAGAATTAATTATATCACAGAAGTTATTTTGATCAAGCTTTAAAAAATTCTGGGTTCCATATAGCCATCTAAAAATTCTTCAGGGTGTTGCCCCAGCATGGCCGGCTGCAGTCTAATAACTGCAACAAGTAATAAAAAAATTCTGGAGTCGATATATTCAACTAAAAATTCTAAATACGAAAGCATAACCGAAAATTATAACCGCGGGGCTTTTGTCCTCGGAAACTTTTGTCCAGATCTCCATATGTGTGTGTGTGTGTGAAATGGGTGAGTATGTATGTGTGCTCATCCACAAACTTTGTTTTCACATTAAATTCTGATATAATCATAATGTATATCATCTGAAAGCATTTGTAGAAAATTTCATTGAAAAATAACCTCCTGTCAGAAAGTTATAAGGAAGTAATGTCTGTTTGTGTAAATTATCCGAAATGTCTCTCTTCCCCAATTTGAAAACTTTTTCACAACAAATTCCGATGTAATCGAAGTCTACACCATTTGAAATGTATTTAAAAAATATCCGTTTTTATAAAAGTTATGAGGAAACAAAGTCGATCGGGAATACTTGTGTAGAGATGACGGTATTTAGTTCTGCTTCTAAGATGTCTGCCAACTACCATCTCTTGCTTATATTCTATTTTTACATGACTTAGTGATAGAGAGGGTGGCATCTATGAGCCTTTTTCAGAGCTTTCGTGACTGGTGGGATAAAGGTAAAAATTTATCCCCAGATGGGAGACTTGATATGAATTTTTATAACAGAGTGAACACCGTTAAAGGCAGCCAAGAGCCAGTGGTGGGTTTAAATTGGGCGATGGATTAAGACTACTACCCAAGATCAAGGAAGATTATCTCCGGAGAGCTTCCACCGGTATGTAAATACACTTACACACACACATACAGAAATAGTTACACATGCACAAAGCCGTACATTTATTCATAAACACTAAAACAATATATTTCTCCTTCTCTCTCTGTCTCTTTCACTCTTTTTCTCTCTCTCTCTCTCTCTCTCTCTCTCTCTCACTTTCTCTCTCTCTCTCTCTCTCTCTCTCTCGCTCTCTCTCTACACACACAAACACACACACATGCATCAACACGGAAACTCTCTCTAATACACATATATGTACAAGCATTCATATACATAAACATCGAGATACAGTATCTCCCTATCTCTCTGCTCCTACTTTCTCTCCCTCCCCCCTTCTCTCTCTCTTTTTCTGCCTACCTATCTATTGCCCTCTCTGTCTCGCCTTCACACTCACACATGAACACACACACACACACACATGAACAGACGTGTACACACATACACACACATACATATGTGCACCATATTTGCCACGAAAGTAAACACACATATACAAACGTACACAGGCACGCACACACAAGCAAACACACACAGACACAGGTTTACTAAAAACTATTATTGATTGTATATCATCAACGATGTACAAGTATCAGCCCCAATGTTTACGTTTTCCATCATGATTTATAGTAGCGTGAGATATGAGATTATATATTTCACTGATCTTTTTCACTGAAAATTTATCTCCACATTTAGAGGTCACAGGTTAAATGTTAATCTGTGACCGACTCTTCCTTTCTTCCCTTCTCTTTTCTTTCTTTTCTTTCTTCCATAATCGCTGCAGACGATCGTCGGTTTGCCATATTAGACTTTGAGAGATAACCGACGACGACGACGACGACTGCCACAGCTCTTTTCTCTGAATTGTTATTACTGTTGTTGCTGTTGCTGTTTAGCAGCAGGTCGACCTTGATTGAGCCAACCTGTTATCAAAGGCGTTCCAACCGTGACTATTCCGTTTTATCACCACCATTGGCCATCGGCTACTTTTAGCGGAGTCCACTGTCTACAAACATTCGGTTTCCAGTCTGATAACTTCCTTTTATTCCACCAGTCAAGGCAGCTCCGAAAAAGATTTTGGATCTATAGGGCTGCTTTAGCCAACATAACATTTTTTTTTTTTAGTTGATGGACTATATTTAGAGGTAAATTTGGCTGCTATTTCTAAAACATTCAACAACCGCATAAAGCCTTCTTTGGTGGCTTGTCTCAGCATTCTGGTACTGGAAGAAGAACTGTGTCTATTATTTCCCAAGTTGAATTATTACTATTCTTATTGTAGCCCCCAATCACTCATTTTCGAGTTGTAGGGCCATATTAAGCTACATCTTCTACTATGTCTTTCTCTTTTTTTTAATGATATGTTAATTCGAGGGAGATTTTGCTGCTATACTTAAGAAATTCAAAGTGCACCAGAGGCTGCTACGTTAGGTTGTTATTTATCAAAGGCATTTCAAATGTGATTATCTCTTCTTTTAGAGGTACAGAGAAATAAATTATTTTGTATGTCCTTTCCTTATTCAAGATGGTAGGGAGTGATTTTAGGGAAATTTAGCTACTATATCTAGCATATCTGCATTATAAACATGAATGGAAGCAAAATCACTAGCTGCATTAGCTAGAAGACCACGTGCCTTGTCATACAATTACCCTATATCACCCTCAAAGACCACAAGGAAAATTTTCAGTTCAACCTCAAATGTGCATTAATAAACAACTCCAAAAATAAAATGGATTTCATAATCGAATTAATACTCGTAATTTATAAATCTTATAATTAGAAACATCACCGGATTAGCTGAAAAGAAATGAAGTCGCTTTACACTATATTAAAGGAACACAAGTACAATTAACCACTCAAAGGTGGAAAATCTTCAACTCAACAAACGGTGAAACTGGAATACAGCAAACATATGTTGGATTCTATAAATGATACACACAAAAAATACGATGGAAATTCAGCATTGCTTTACTCAAATTGTTTGATAATATAGAATAAAAGTCCAACAGCGCAGTTATCCAGTTGCATGTTTTAGAATAACTAGCAGATCTACCCATCTACGATAGAAGCATAGAATGAGGGAGGGATGTCATAACAGTAGTATGTATTGAGAAATGTGAAAATGAACTTGATTGATTGCTGGGTGATGTCTTTGAGATATCATATTATTGTTGGTGATATAGCATTCTGTTGCAGCCTATATGACGTATTTGCGACTAAGTGACATGTCATGATGATTCACTCCCGAACTGAAATAGGCTCCCAGCCTCTGTATCATGAATGGTTATGTGGTCCTCTTCTAACGAAATCCAGAGCTTCCTTCGACCACTACATAAAAAGTATTAAGAAAAAATGTTATTTAGATATACTTAGATTTTATCTTATACTTTCAAAGTTCACAAATTTCCTTATTTGAATTATGAATCATATTCCTTTCGATAATATCAGTATAATTACAAAACTTCTTTGCAGACGATATTTTCTGTTAGGTCGACTCTAATTTTCAAATTCGCTGGAGTCCGTTGCTCTACTCTTAGCGACGTATAACTGGCCATGTGTAAACATCGGAGTGTGTAAAAATACACCTACGCGATGTAAAGTCTGGCCTTGTGCCTTGTTTGTTGTAAATGTGCGAGCGGAATCTTTAGAGTTGCAAAAAAATCAAACTAAGACTTACCTCTCACACTTCTGTGCAAATAATGTCTGGATGTTCTGGTAACATGGGTTATTTTGCTTGGCAAAACTGAGATGTAAACAACAGGCGCTTCGATTAGCCGTTTCGAATACTACTCGAAACTGACACGCTTCAATAACCGCTAAATAATCACACACTATATACTAACACACTTTTTCCATTTTATTTTCGCTATCAACCGTCCCCGCGACCCCTTCGTATCTACGATGGGGGTCACGAACTAAATGATGAAAATCCAGACTAATTCGTGGTCGGTGATTTTTTAATAAAAATGTGGAGGTGGTTTATCAATTTAAAAATCAATATCCACAAAATAATCATACTTTCTGACGACCGTCTTTGTAATCCTGAAAATGTAACCATTGGTCCAGCCGTCTGGCCGTAAAGAAGGAACAAAGAGGCGGATATAACGCCTGTTAAAGTAAGATAGCAAATCGGTACATCTACGACGGGAAATAAAGGGATAGTATCGCAAATCTAAACCCTCTCAATTCGCGAACTATACGAGGGTGGGGGAATCCAGAGTTAATCCACGTCGCCGGAATTTTAACAAAAAGAAAAAGTCGAAGGTAATTTATTAATACAAAACTCAATATCCACTAAATAATCATACTTTTTCACATTTTTTTTTCGCTAAAGGCCTTCCTGATTACCTCCTTCGTAATCCCGGAAAACATCGTGACCATTCGTCCAGCCGTTTGACCGTGAAGGCGGGACAGACAGACAGACGGACATAACGCCCACTATAACTATACTTTTCTGTAAGTCTTAGAATTTAAGAAAACATACACGATATAATTAACACGCGTATCAATATTATAAGGAATACAGGCAGCGAGCTGGCAGAAACGTTAGCACGCCGGGCAAAATGCGTAGCCGTATTTCGTCTGCCGTTACGTTCTGAGTTCAAATTCCACCGAGGTCGACTTTACCTTTCATCCTTTCGGGGTCGATAAATTAAGTACCAGTTACGCACTGGAGTCGATCTAACCGACTTAATCCGTTTGTCTGTTCTTGTTTGTCCCCTCTATGTTTAGCCCCTTGTGGGCAATAAAGAAATAAGAAACGTTTGACATTCTGGCCGATTACTGATGAGTAGTTGGTGACCGTCTGTGTTTGTTTTCCGTTCATCTGAGCATTTAGTATATGTTTTCAACTTGATCTTCTGTGTCTGTTTTCTCTACCAAATCCACTCACAAGGCTTTGGTCGGCTCGTGGCTATAGTAGAAGACTGAACCCAAAACCATGTGACTAGGAAGCAAACTTTCTTACCACACAGCCACGTCTACACATACCGTCATGGGACTTTGGTCGTGAGGTTACTTTGTTAAACTAAAATACGAAATGTCTAATTGGAAGCTGTTTCGAACCTATGTAACCATATCACTACCTTTCGCATCTATGTCTTCACTTTTATTACAAAACATTTTTATATAACTTCAGCGTGCAGTCTACCTGGTCATTTACACTTTAACACGCAGTTTAACTCTAACTCTAACACTAAACCCTAAACTCTAACCCTAAAACTTAACCTTAACCCTAACCAAGATCAGGTTCTTTCACAGCATAGACTGCGAATACTGTGGTAGATTGCATGCTAAAGTAGCACAACTTTTTTTTTTTATTCATTACGGGTTAAGATATGTAAACGACGAAATACTTTAATTAATAAATAATATGCATATACAATAATACATGAAAAATTAAACCAATTAAAAGACTATCTTATTCACAAGGTAATTATTTAAAAATTTGCATACATTGAGACATATCTAATTTGTGCATGTATACCAAAATTGTAGAATCTATCACAAGATTACAATTTAAAAATTTAGATAATCTTCTAGATTTTATACAATGTAAAACAAATCTAATTTGCATCTCAGTTCAGCTAAAAATGTTGGCAATGGAATTGTTGATGACAGTGAAGTCATTCTACAAAGAGAATATACAAATTTTTGAAAATAGGTAAAATGTATAATTGCATTTAAGGAAACATACGGGTAATAATATTTACACCTCAAAATATAGCTACACATTCTCTGCTCTCAAGTGAGCAGTAGCATAAACCAAATAATAATACTTACATATTAAAAGATATCTACGCTCACTCATACGTGAATGCTCGCCACAGCAAACAAAAAACTACACACACACACAATCACACACATGTAAATACATACACACGTGAGAAACTTGTTATGGCAATGGTGGTGGCAAAAGAGCAGCAACGATGCCAATGTTGATAATGGTGAATGGAGAAACATAGAGAGGGTGTGAATCAGAGAATGAGATAACTAAAATCAAGGTGAGCCACACAGCATTTCACTTCTTAGAATTGTCTCTTTCTGTTCTCTCTCTCCCTCTTTTCCCCTGTCTTTCTCCTCTTCCTCCCTCTCTCCCTCTCTTCCCCCTCTCTCCACTCTTATCAACACTGACATCACTACTGCTGCCACCACTACTATAACAACCTACAGTCTCTTTATTACAATTTGAGTTACTTTCCTTAGAGTTACACACATTTTACGAATGTTGGAAAATGGTTGTTAATAGAAATATCATTAAAAACATTGCTCAATTTATACGATGTACGCGGTGACTCGCAGAACCAATATCCCGAGTAAACCGGGAAAAGTTGTTATCGAATTGGCTTGAATGGAAACAAGATAGCTGAAGCAAAATCTCCAGAAGTTTCAGCGTTTAACACAATATGTATATATTGTACCGGTGTTAGATTATCTGTTTTCCTTCGCTGACACAATGTATCTTGTTAATCTCAGCAGAAAAAAAAAACAATTTAACTTAGGGACCACTAACTTTAGCCCTTTGTTTTGAACTTTGAAGGCTGTTGCCATACTCGTTGAATACCATCAAGTTTGTGGGCTACAAAATGTCTAGTCTTCTTCCCTTTGTTACATTCATTCACATATAATAATAATGAAACTATTGTATACAGTGCTCAGGTGCACCACAACTTCTAAAGCACATGCAGTAATGTACAAATGTCTGGAAAGCGAACAATGCATGAGTCAGATACATGCTTGTGTGTGTATGGAGGGGAGAATATCAGGTGTAGTGTTGGCGAATCTCAGAAAGCATGGAAGTTTTGAAGGATGCAGTGCTCCGACAACTAACAACTGATGCCGGCAGTTTGTTCCATGCTTCAGCAACTCTCAGCGTGAAAAAATGTTTCCTAAAGTCATGGGAGCTGTGCTGTTTTCTGACTTTGTAAATATGTCCACGGGTGTTAGACGGGTGGAGTTTGAAAAGGTGCTCAGAGTTATTGTTTGTACGATGGTTGATAATTTTATGGGTATCTGCCAAGTCAGCTGCCAGACGTCGGAGTTTCAATGTGTCCATGCCCAGGGAAGTAAAGCGTTCAGAATATGGCAAATGCCTGATGGAGGGTATTCTTTTGGTTGCACATCGCTGAACGGCTTCCAGACGATTGATATCCTGGGCAAGATAGGTGTTCCAGACCGGTGATGCAAATTCCAGGTGAGGTCTTACCATAGCTATATAAAGCCGCAGATAGATAGTCGGAGAGCGGCTCACAAAGGATTTGGTGAGTGATGCCAAGGCACCCTCAGCCTTCTTGACAATTTTAGCGATGTGTTTTGTCCAATGCAAATCACTGTCGACACTAACACCCAGGTCACGTTCACCTGAAGACTTTTAGAGACAAGTGTTGTGGAGGGAGTAGGTGGACGCTGGTTTTCTCCTCCCAAAATGCATAGTGGTACATTTGTCCACAGCCAGCTTGAGTTGCCAGTCCATGATCCACTGCTGCATTGTGTCCAGGTCTGCTTGCAATAGAGATCTATAGTGTACAGGATCTGGCCTCTTTATTTCAATTTACAGCTTGATGTCATCTGCATATTTCAACACTGTGGCATTCTTTAAGTTGGCATCTATGTCATTAACATAAGTAACAAATAAAAGGGGGCCAAGAACAGATCCCTGTGGTACACCAGATGTCATCTCATAGGGCGAAGAGTGCTGTCCTAGAACTGTGACAACCTCTTTTCGGCCGAAAACAAAGGACTTCAAACAGTTATAGAGTTCGTCTCTTACGCCCAACGCAGAGAGCTTCACCATAAGTCTTTTGTGTGGCACAGAGTTAAAAGCCTTAGCAAAGTCCAGGTAAACAACATCCACCCAGGATCCGCGATCAGTGATTTGGGTAACGTCCTCAAGAAACTCGATGAGTTGATTACAGCAGCTAGAGTTAGGAATAAATCCAAATTGTGACGGCTGGATGAGGCTGTGAGACTTCCAGAAGTTCCAGAGGGTTTCTCTGACACAGGATTCCATCAGTTTGGCGATGCAGCTAGTAAGACTAACGGGGCGATAGTTGACAGGCGATGTGCGGTCGCCTTTTTTGAACAGAGGGATAACACTGGCAGTTTTCCACTGTTCTGGAGTAACACCATTGTCAAGACAGAATTGGAAGAATAGAGAAAGTTGGCTTAGAAGAAAGTACCCACCGCGTTTGAGAAGTTAGGTATGTAACACCATCGAGACCAGGAGAGGCATAGTTGCGTTTATTCTTAAGGTGGCGTTGTAGCATTGCTGGTGTAAATTGCATAGTAGATATAGAGTCCGATGTCAGTGGTGATGAAAATGGAACATTTTGGTCTTCGACAGTAAAGATGCCGGCATAGCATCCAGCAATGATTTCTGCACATTCTTCGGGATTGCCAGTAATCTGTCCTGTGTGGGGATTGCGAAGGGAACCAACTGGAGAGTGGGGTCTCTGCTTTGAGTGCACATACTTCCAGAACACTTTGCTGTCAGGGTTAGTTGCAATGCGTTGTTCAAATCCAAGCACTGCCTTTTTTGTCACCTGCTTGAGGTGGTTGGCTGACCTATTGCGCTTTTTCCTGTTGCTCTCTGATTTGTGCAATTTGTATTCCTGTTCAGCATTACGGCGTTCTTTCCTGGCAAGTCGGACTGCTGCAGTCTCCCAAATTGCACTATTGGGTGTTTTTTTGTGTGCTTGCGCGGTACTGATGCTTCACATGCCGCCCATATTGAATTCAGAATGTTCTGGAGTATAGTGTCCACATCTCCAGAGGCATAAAATTCGAGCCAGTTTGGGCGTTGCAGCTCAGTACAATAAGAGCTCCAGTCTGCTTTATTCCAGTCAAAGCGGGCAGTCTGAAGATGGTTGTGTTTTTTTTGTTACAACCAATCAGAGATAAGTCGGCCATGATCATGGAATGATCAGAGTCACCTAAAGGTTCTTCAGTAGTGACACTAATGATTGTTTCAGGAGAAGCGGTAAGTAGCAGATCCAAAGTGTTGTTGCCCCTTGTGGGGGAGGTAACGACTTGAGACCAATTTGAATTCAGCACCAGTTCAAGGAAATCGCCTGCACTTTGCGGCCAACAGAAGGCCTCCCAGTCAATCTCAGGGAAATTGAAGTCGCCTACAATATAAACATACGCGGCTGTTTTCATGGCAGCAGCTCTGAGGATATCAAAAAGCTGTGCGTCTTGACGATAATTTGGGGGGCGGTAAATGACTCCGAGCAGAGGTGTTGACATGGTCATGTGTATATTGCAGAAAAATACTTCCTGCTGAGATTGGTTCAAATCATCACAGGGGATTGCCGATAGATTTGATCGAACATAAATCATCACACCCCCTCCACGGCGATTAATGCGGTCTTTGCGGAACAGGTTGTAGCCGGCTATGCTGAAAACTCCATCACAGAATGCAGAGTGTGCCCATGTTTCCGTGACTGTGATGAAATCTGGGTTGATACTTTTGACGTAGGAGTCAAAAAGATGCACCTTGTTGCATAAACTACGGGCTTTCAAGGACAGCAGTTTATATCTGGATTTCAGATGATGATATACAGGGGATGGCTGATTGTTTTTGATTAATTTCCCAAGATTTTTGTATTGCCAGTTGTTGTTGTGGGTGCAGTCTGCTCAGTCCAACTGGCATCCCTTATCCACGATTCACCAGACTTGACAAATTTCCAGATTTGCCCATCATCGCGAAGGCTAAAACTCTCCTGTGGGACAGAGTTGCGATTTAGGGAAGCTACAGATCTTAGCTTTGGGCGTACATCAGGTGGTAGGCCAAGACGTGTTCTAAAGTTGATTACGTTGTCACGCCGAGCTCTATCAGCAGCCAGATGGAATGTCCGCGCCTCAGTAAAGCCCGTAAACAACAGCCTGATCAGCCTGGGTTTGGTTCCCGGTCGGCCAAGGAGGGAAGCACTTTTTGGAGGGACACAGCTGAGGTCCCTAGCTGTGTTTCCAATGAATGCCTGCAGATCTACCACATCTTCCGGCACTCCAATGGCAATTAATTCATGAGTGACTGGTTCAGCAACTCCCTCGATGCGTTGAGGTTCCGTACGACCCACAGGTAAGTTGCTGAGCAAGGCACTCCGGTACGACCCTTTGCTGTGAGTTGTCGCACAGACACTGGTTCTGATTCCTGCTATTTCATGACTCAAAGCAGAAATCATTCGTCTAATTTCTGCAACTTCTGTGCTGATGTTCGATTTCTGCTCTAGTTGAGAAGTATCAGGAGAAGAGGGCATGGTTGGTTTTTGTTCCTGCTGATTTACTTCAGCTGTAATGATCAATTTTTGTTGTCGAAAAGCAATAGGGGAGGAAGACACAGGAGGCTTAAGTTTCTGTTTTTGTTGATATTCTTCAACATGAATGGCCGATTTTTGTTGCTGCTGTTGAAGAGTGACAGGGTAGGAAGACGCGGGCGGCTTTAGTTTTTGCTGTTGTTCTTCAACAGGACTGGTTTTGGGAGACAAAGTAGTCAGCTTTTGCTGTTCAGCAGCAATGGCAGCGGAAGACACGGTTGTCGGGTTTTGTTGTTGCTGTTCAGCAGCAACGGTGGCAGGGGACACACAAGTCAGGCACTGAAACGACCAGTTTGGTAGCTGGACCATTTCCCAGAGTTTATCCATCATAGAAGTATGGTGTCCTTTTTTTTGACCTGGGATCTTCTAAAAGTTTGTGGCACATTGAAAGCAGATCGAAACACGACAGTTACTGCATTCAACCCATCTATTTCGGAAGGAATTTTCGAGTTTTGTGCATAGATGACAGATGTGATTTGCCGGGCAACGTTCTATTTTAGGACAGCGACCAGTTTTGTCGCACGGCTCATCCACGGATGATACCGTGGCAGTTTTGTTCTGTCTGCCCATCTGTACCGTAGTGCAAGGTAAACAAAGAAAGAAAAAGAAAAAACACTGAAGATATAGCACACTTGTTAGGAAGATAAATAAGATGTTATTATTTGTTGTTGTTATTGTTGTTAACTGTTTTCGCTTTCCCCATTGTATGTGTGTATACAAGATGCAATTATATGTGTAATCAAGAGATGTAAGAAGTCAATGTTTATAATGTACGCACTTGTTAGGGAGATAAATAAATAAATAAATATGTACAGACACATAAGGACAAATATATTTTTCCAGTAATTATCTGAACGACTAAAGTAAATGTCAATTAACAGACGATAAACTCTCTGACGAATCGTAATGCGTAAGTCCAAATGTGGAAATAGGTTTCGATCACCGATGGGAGCAATTTCAAATTTTAGCACACACACACTCTGCAAACGATGGTTAAATCGAAACAGACAAGAAATAATTTTAAATAGTACTACGAATATGTGTGTGTATGTATGTGAAATTACAAACATTGGAATTCAATCTCATGAATCGAATTCCTATGGAATAATTGTAAATTGATGTAATAAAAGGATTTGCTCACTCCATTCTCTGCAGATACTTGTGGATTTTCAGGCATATGTTTAATAAAAACTATCTCCGGATTGTTAGCCTCTCTGTTAGCCCGTATCCATAGGTAAACTCCTGGGTTAACAACCGAATAAAATTATTATGTGTGTGCTTGTGTGCACATCTATGCGCACCGGTGTGTATTTGCATCTGCACATCAGTGAAGACACGCGCACGTGAATGTGCATGCATAAGTCTCTATTTCTTTATGCAATTTCTACTCTGCACTTTTTCATTTACATTTCGATTATATAAATATGTATACGTTCCAAAATAACTCGCTTCGCCAGTGATTTGGAACGTTTTGTTTTGTGTCTTGTTGCAAATAGATATATCATTATCATTATTACTGCCTCCTAAACGTTTCATCAAGAGAATCTTTTTCATATAAGCGGGCCATTTATACTTTAACACGCAGTTTAAGCCTAACCTTAACACTTACGTTAAACCCTAATCCTAACCCTAAATCCTAACACCAACACAAATGAATCTCTGTGCAGCTTCCAGATTGTCCTTCGTGTTCCTGACGTGAGTATAGCATTGTCGTTGGTGGGTTGTAGGAACATATTTGTATCTTGCATCTATTTTACTTTGCTGACGTGTTTATCTTATTGTTTGTAATATTACTTTTGTGAAGTGAGAAAATTACCATACACCAAAGTAGCTTTTGTTTTCTTGCTGGTCGTCATGGAAGTGGCTTTTGATTGGTGGTTGGGGAAGCAAAAATACATCTCCAATCTGGAGATGACTCTACTTTCAGGCGTTATAGATAATTCTTTCTTTCTACTTTGGGCACAAGGTTTGGTATTTGGGGTGAGGGCTAGTCGATTTCTCTGACTCCCGGTTCTGATTTCCTCGACCACGAAAGGATGAAAGGCAAATTCGACAACTAAGCAATTTGTCCAGTGTGCTAACGATTCTACCTGCTCCACGCCTTTCCAGGTGCTATAGATAATATCATCTACTAGTATTGCACAGGTGTGGGTAAACCACTTTGGTGTTTCAAGACTGCGGATTTTACATGTGTATGTGTGTGTATATATGTGTATGTATGTCTGTGTATGTGTATATGTGTTTATGTGTGTGTGTGTGTGTGTGTGTGTGTGAGAGAGAGAGAGAGAGAGTATGCGTGTGCGTGTATGTGTGTGCGCGCATGTGTGAAGGAGGGTACAGGGACATAATTAAGAGAACGGATGGCATCGATCACCTTACCTGTTTTATTGTGTAGGATGAGACAAAAGTGAAATTCATATGCCGCCAATATTTATTCAATGCACAACCGTCAGACCTCCGAGTAGTTTGCTGATTTAGACTATGAGAGGATTTGAGGATTTGTAGAATAGTAGAACAATGCGAATTGGATTACCAAATGCTAGGAGAGTTGTGTAATGAAAACGTTCACTTCACAATCACGTGATTCCGTAATTGATCCCAAACGTGGTACCCTGCGTGTGTGTCTCTTATTATAGTATTGAACAGGGCTTCCAAAAGAAATTTTGCCAGACAGAACAAAACTGCTTCTGGTCCTGGATGGAGACAGTACTGTTAAAGTTCACGGGGCAATGAGATTTTCTTGAAATGGTAGGATAGGCGTCAGTTATTATTAGGCTTTTCAGATCCCGGACTATTATTATACTGGCTGAAACTCAGAGGCCCTGGTGTCGAATCAAGCCAGACCTTGTGAATGAAATTCAGTGGACTCAAAATGTATGGAAACCATTCAGATC
>NC_043000.1:82854870-83014870 GCF_006345805.1 Octopus sinensis
CTCATTCTGTTAATTGTTTATATATATAAGCATGCTGATATAGGACCTACGTTGGACTCCTCATTCGCATAATCACTGAACCTGGAGCTTATCCATAGCACTTACCCAACATTACCTGACACCTTTGGGTCTTCTTGACACCATTACCTCTCATAACCTCAGTGTGTGTGTGTGTGAGGAAGCGCGTGGCTTAGTGGTTAGGGTGTCAGCATCATGACCGTAAGATTGTGGTTTCGATTCCTGGACCTTGCGACGCGTTGTGTTCTTGAGCAAAACATTTCATTTCACGTTGCTCCAGTCCACTCAGCTGACAAAAATGAGTAACGCTGCGATGGACCGGCGTCCCGTCCAGCTGGGGAACACATACGCCATTGAAACCGGGAAACCGGGCCCATATGCCTGGCTAGGCTTTAAAACGGCGCATTTATTATTATTATTATTCAGTAGTTTTATTTTTATAGCGTGCTTTCACTTCACTACCGAGCGCAGCTCTGTGTGCCTTAGGTATGTGCTGTGATTTGTTGTGATGCTCTGATGGTTATTGAATGGAAAGTTTTCTGCGTAGGATGTGTGAAGTGCCTAGTAGTGCAATTTTCTGTATGTTATATGTGTTTGTAAGTCCTGGTGTTTTTGTTATGTATTTGTCTGAATATTTTTTTATCATGCCTAATGCACCAACTATGATAGGAATTGTTTTTGTTTTTAGATTCCACATTCTGGTTACCTCTATTTCCAGGTCTTTGTATTTTGAGAGTTTCTCCATTTCTTTTAGAGACACGTTGTCATCTGCCGGTATTGATACATCAATTAGAAAGCATTTTTTTTCTTCATGATCTTTGACAACTATATCTGGTCTGTTGGCCTTAATTTCTCTATCTGTGTGTATCAGCATATCCCAGAGTATGGTTGCTTTCTCGTTTTCTGTAACCTTTTCTGGTGTATGCCTATACCATCTTTTCTCTGTTGTTATTCCATAATGTTGGCATAGCTTCCAATGTATGTAGGTTCCAACTCTGTCATATCTGTGAATATATTCCTTCTTAGCCAGGACTGGGCAGCTAGAGATAATATGATTTATTGTTTCTTGTCCATCTCCACATATTCTGCAGTTACTTGTTATATTTCTTTTCATTACATGTTTTTGGTAATTTCTGGTGGGGAGGCTTTGGTCTTGTGCTGCAATTAAAAATCCCTCTGTCTCTGCTTTGAGTCCTGAGCTTCTCAACCATTGCTGGGATTTTTCTTTGTCTATTTCTTTTGCATTTAGTTTAGTCCAGTATTTGCTATGAAGGGGCTTTTCTTGCCATCGTTTTATCACGGTTCGCTGCTGTTCTATTTTTAGTTTGGATTTCATTTGTTTTATAGCTTTTGTTGTTTCTTCATCTTCTTCTTCTTCTTGTTCATATTTATTAGGTGGTATGATTTCTTGTTTGTATTTGTCAGCTTCCTTAAATACTGAGAACAGTTTTTGTTTTGCTCGTGTTTTGCCGCTATTTGTATCAGTTTTCCTTCCTTCTGAAGTAGATATTTTTGCAGTCCTATGGTGGTTATTTTATAGTAGTTTTCCAGCTGTATAAGGCCTCTACCACCTTCTATACCTTGTATATATAGTCTTTCTATGTCAGGTTTTGGGTGATGCATCCTAGATCCTGTCATTATTTTTCTTGTTTTTCCTATCTATTTTGGTCAGTTCATTTAGTGTCCAGTTAAGGATATTGTAGCTGTAACTTATAACTGGGACAGCTAAAGTGTTAATACCTATTATCTTGTCTTTAGCATTGAGCTCTGTTTTTAGTATTGATCTAACTCGTCTATAATATTCTTTTTTTATTTTCTCTTTCATTTGTGTGTGTTGTGTCTTATCTAGTTCATGGATTCCTAAGTATTTGTAAGTTTGGCTTTGGTCTAATTCTTTTATTTCATTGGTTTTATCTAGTGTGATGTTGCTACTCTTAACTAGTTTTCCTCTTTTCAAGGTTACTTTGGCGCATTTTTCTAATCCAAATTTCATATCTATTTCTTTGGTAAATGCATGAACTGTATTTAATAGTGTTTCTAGCTGTTTGTCATTTGCAGCGCATAGTTTTATGTCATCCATATATAAAAGGTGGCTGATCGTTTTGCCGTAACATTTATATCCGCATCCAGTTCTATTTAGCATAGAGGTGACAGTGCCAAGCAGAAAAGGAGTGGAGAGAGCGTGTCTCCCTGGAATATTCCTCTTCTGATGGGGATGGCTTATTATCATTATTATTATTATTATTATTATTATTATTATTATTATATTATTATTATATTATTATTATTTTAAGAACAAACTTACTTAGAAATGGATGCGTGCGTTCCGTCATATATAAATACATACATACATACATACATACATACATACATACATACATACATACATCATACATACATACATACATGGTGGCTGCCCCCTCGTTATCGAGTATGGCCATTTCACGAAGCTTAATCAATGTTGTTATCGTGCAATGCTTGTGCAAGGACATATTTTTAAAGTGAGGAAAGGCTGTGTACTGAGTCAATCCCACTCACTAAGCAACAGTAGCCATAATCCGAAAAGAAGAACAAGTCAACATCATCGGTAACCACTGAGCCGCAGGTTGTATGTCGGAGTTATCCCAGTCACCTGAGTTGCCTTCTCCTAGAAGGATGCCCTGACAAAGGCTAGGAGTCCTTCACTCCCAATGGTTTAACTGCGCGATCGGGTATTCAATCCGATCATTTCTATGTCCTCGCGCATGATACAGCTTTAAGACATTTATTGGATGGCCGTTGACTCTCAAGAGTTCCTCCGCCCTATACATACATACATACATACATACATACATATCTAATGCAAATTTCTTTTATCACCCTCTCTAAGAAAGTTAAAAGGTATTCACTTCACTAAAGTAATGAGAATTGACTAACCTGTTATCTCAGCCTCCTAGTCTGTAGATTTAGGATAGAAAATGTGAGTTAGAGGAGGAGAGGGAAGCGTAAAGGGAAAAAGAGGAAGAGGAAAGTAAATATCGCTCATTTGTTGACAATTTTGCTGGACAGGTAGTTGGTACATAATCGCTCATTCTGCTAAATGAAGCGGCCAAACTCATACAAACCGCACCTAACCAACTTAAATTAGAGGATACATTAGAAAAAGTAGTCTCATATATATATATATATACAACTAGCAGCAATACCCGTCGTTGATCGGATAATTGCTTTTATTGTTTCTCGGGAGACACATTCAAAGTATTATTATATATATAATTTACTCCTCTTGTATATGTGTATTTTATAAGAGAAAAACATGTAATAATTGAAGTAGAAAAATCGATCGATTTGATTCTTGAATGTAATGCCAGTTATGGCAAATTAAGTTACTGAAGTATTCATGTTGCATTAAAAGTGAATATTTTTTTTAGAAACAATAGTTTTCGTTTCACTTCGGGGAGCATAAGCAAAAAGATTTGCTTTTGCTCCCACACTAATTGCTCCTACATAAAGTTTCGAATCTGAACCAGGGTGAGAGTACCACTACAGATTTAGGTTTACTCCTCCTGTATGTGTGTATTTTATAAGAGAAAACATGTAATAATTGAAGAAGAAAAAAGATGGATTTCATACACGAACTTCTGTTTGTTTATTATATGACAATAATAAATTGGTGACATTCGATACTAATCCTATGTAATCAGGAAAGGCCAATTCGTATCCGCAAAGACACAAGAAAACCGTCTCATCCGTTCAAAACGGTTACTTAACAAAGTGAAAAAAACCCTCGTGAACAAGGTATGCTTTGGTTTTTCTCTGACGAAAAAAACTTTGACCAGGTTCAAAAGTCTAACAGAAGGAATGACAGGTGGTTATGTGTAGATCCTTCCGAAGTACCCAGAGTAATGCATAAGAAATTTCCAGCAACTGTGATGGTTTTAGGAGCGGTGAGTAGCGAAGGCTCTGTAATGCCTCCCCACTTCTTTCCACGGGGTCTTAGAACTAATGCTGCAGGATACATTAAGGTACTGGAAACTGTTATCAAGCCTTCGATTGATGAAGCGCGCAATGGAAGGCCATACATGTTTCAACAAGATTCAGCATCTTCTCAAAGCCCTAGTCACTCAAGAATGGTTGTCAGACAATCTTTACGATTAGGTAACACCCAATATGTAGCCTCCAATCTCGCCAGATTTGAACCCCATGGACTACTACGCGTGGAGCACTGTTGAAAGGGAAAATAATCGTCATCCTCATAATACCATAGCCTCACTAAAGGCCGTCATTGTCCAGGTGATGTCCGAAATGAATAAGGACCGTATAGTCCCAGCATGCGGTTTCGATCTCGCATTGAAGCAGTCATCGAAGCCGAAGGCGGTTTCATAGAATAAGTTGCTTAAAAAATCATTATCTCTTATTATAAAAGGCAGATTTTATCTGCCTCCCTTTGGGAGTTATAGAAATCTACAATATAGGATTTCTTCAATTACAATTTACCTAGCAGTTTTGAGAGTACAATGCATCGCGTCATGCCAGGTCCAGTTTTTAAAATTTAAACTCCAATTAAGCAAAATTTACAGAAAACTCACATTCTGGTATGTGTGTCAAATGCTTTTCTTAGTCTGGTTTACACCACACGCAAACGCACACACACAGTGGGCAACGAATAAAATGAAAGTAAATGTAATATTTGTTTCTGTCTATCACGCTGATAGATACATGAGTAAAATGTATGGGAAGCTAACAGATAACAGTGAGTGAAAATGTTCTTGGAAGAGAGTAAATTAGCGACAGTGATTTGAGGAAGACTAAACTGAAACTATGAAACAGTGTTTATGTATAAACAGACGACACTTATATAAACTCTTTCGTTACCAAACCGCCCGAATTTACCTATTCATATTTAAATGAGAATATCAGAGTAAATCTCTTTAGTACATTCGTGAAAACACGTATTATACTTCGTAAACACTTCAAATACAGTTTTGTACAAAAATCGAAGTGTAATTTTAATTCCGTGAATTATGGGAGATTTTTTTCCGAAATTTGTTCCTATTGTGTTTTCAAAATTTGTAATTCTGACAAAAAATGGATACGAATTTCATTATATCAAGCAGCGAGTCAGAATTCGAAGGATTTTCTACTGAAGACCTTCATAAATCTAACTCTATGACTGAAAAAAAAGCATCTTTATATAAGAGTGAAGTTGTGTGTCTGTCCCCTTCGATTTACATTCGTAATTACTCCCACATTTTGCGGTGCAGTTTAACCAAAAGCGGGTATCTTATAGTCGTGATTCATATCGAGCCCTTCTGGGTATTAGCGCGCGTCTACGATGAGTCTACGATTTAAAAAAAATTTACCATCATATTTTTCCATTTTAATGCATTTTTTTCGCTTTTATATAAGGGAAGTAACTCTCTAAAAATATCTACGATGTGTCAACGATTTAAAAAAAATTTACCTTAATTTTTTTTCAATTTTTAATGCATTTTTTTTGCTATTTTTTGGCTATAACTCTCTAAAAATGCTTATATAGTTATTTCCCTTACAAACCCGAGCAACGCCGGGCGATACTGCTAGTCAAGACTAATTGCACAAATGTTTATTCAAACACATTTTTATTTATACTGAAATATAATTGTTTTATTGTATACCAAAACTGTCCTCAAATACCCTTCGCAACCTGTTTACAAACTTAAAAGCCGCCCTGTCGGGCGGCTTTTAAGCTAGCTCCTGTGGAGAGCTCCTCATTGGGCCTGGGGCCCAACAATAAAACTTCATGCATTGAGTACATATTAAATTTTATTAAACTTGAACAATATTTTTCAAGCAATGAACAATTTTCATCAAAATAATGATATAGTTTGTTGACTTGGAACTTATTGCAAAGCTGCACGATAAACATTTTTTTGCCTTCCCATTCGGAGATCAGTACAACTTTTTTTTCTGTCTAACCTCTTTCTCTCTCTCTCTCTCTCTCTCTCTCTCTCTCTCTCTCTCCCTCTCTCCCTCTCTCCCTCTCTCTCCCTCCCTCTCCCCCTCTCTCTCTCTCTTTCTGTTGATTGTTTTCAACCATCACCATCACTAGTACCACCACCATCGCTACCACAACTGCTATACACACACCATTCAGACTTCTGATGCCGCCACCATCACTACCTTTGACTTCGCCGCCTTCCCCTCCACCACTATTACCACTGCCTTTCACATCGCTCACTATCACCGTCATCCCTAACGCCTCGGCTACCACCACCACCACCACCACCACCACCACCACCGCCACCACCGCCATCATCATCATCGTCGCCTCCGCATCTATCACAACTACAGCTCATACTATTACTATCACCCCAGTAGGAGGAATAGTAGAAGTGTCATTGAATAGAGAGAAAGGGGGTCAAAGTGCGCCACACTGACACACAGAAATTCGTTTTGGCATTTATTATATATCTCTTATTATAAAAGGCAGATTTTATCTGCCTCCCTTTGTCTCTTATAGAAATCTACAATATAGGATTTCTTCAATTACAATTTACCTAGCATTTTTAAGAGTAGAATGCATCGGGTCGTGCCAGGTCCGGTTTTTAAAATTTCAACCCCAATTAAGCAAAATTTAGAGAAAACTCACATTGTGGTGTGTAAGTGAAGTGCTTTTCTTAGTGTGGGCTACAGCACACACACACGCACACACACAAAAACGGAGCGATCTGCTTCACTCACGCTATCACCCTAATTTCTCCCACTTTCTCTTTGCAAGTGTACCTTAAACCACTACTAAAGAAAAACACAGCAAACAGAAACAAATAAATACATAACGATTTACTCCTCACACAATTTCTTCAATTAGAGTTTACCTATGATTTTTCAAAGTACTTTCATTCGGTCATGCCATACAAAATTTCTTTCAATTTCACCCCCAATTAAGACAAAATTCGAGAAAACTCAATATTTTAACATTTCACTCCGAAAGCATTGATGTACATGTGTGCGTGCGTGAGTGTGTGTGTGTGTGTGTGTGTGTGTGTGTTTGATGGGATGTGCGACACAGAAAGTGTGGTGTGTAAGTGAAGTGCTTTTGTTAGTGTGTGTAAAGAGACAGAGAGAGTACATATACCTACGTACACCTAAAGCACGCACACACACACACACAAGCGGAGCGCGAACTTCAAAAGAAATTCGCGCGCAATCTATCTGGTTTGCCATTCCTCACACACACGCATACACATACATATATGACAGTGACAAACACAAACGTTTCAAACAACTACATACAGACACGTGTGTGTTTGTTATTAGTAAAAAAGGCGCCAAACACAACTCACTTCTCATTCGAACACATTTGCAAAAACACACCGACGGTCGAATTGCCATAACAATACAGAAAAGGTAAATTGGTTTTTAATTTACTTTCTGTCGTTAAATTTTGGTAGTATTAATTGGCGAGCCGAGCGTCTTTCAGTATATATTTATACATACATAAATATATACACATATTCTGTATATATTTTATTATATAATATTATATATAGATATATGAAATATATAATTGCAGTATGAAACAGTGTTTATGTATAAACAGACGACACTTATATATAGTTATTAATAAATGTATGCATCCGTTTAAAAGAAAAACCAAAAAATATTTTATTCTTTATAAATGTTGTGTTCAAAATAACATTTGCTTTTAAGAATGTGTATATAACAAAGTATGTGTATATAACTACGTGGCTTATATCTTTATATATAAAAGTGAAGTTGAGTGTCTGTCTCCTACGATTTAGATTCGTAACTACTCCCACATTTTGCGGTGCAGTTTAACCAAAACCGGGTATCTTATAGTCGTGATTCATATCGAGCCCTTCTGGGTATTAGCGCGCGTCTACGATGAGTCTACGATTTAAAAAAATTTACCATCATATTTTTCCATTTTAGTGCATTTCGCTATTATATAAGGGAAGTAACTCTCTAAAAATATCTACGATGTGTCAACGATTAAAAAAAAAATTTACCTTAATCTTTTTTCCATTTTTAATGCATTTATTTGCTATTTTTTGGCTATAACTCTCTAAAAATGTTTATATAGTTATTTCCCTTACAAACCCGAGCAACGCCGGGCGATACTGCTGGTATATATATATATATATATATATATATATATATATATATATATATATATATATATATATATATAATATATATATATATATATATTATATATATATTATATATATATATATATATATATATATATATATATAATATATATATATATACATACATACACACACACATATATATATATATATATATATATATATATATATATATATATATATATATATATATATATAGAGAGAGAGAGAGAGAGAGAGAGAGAGAGAGAGAAGAGAGAGAGAGAGAGAGAAGGAGAGAATTGATGCATAAACATCAAAAAGTAAATCCGCTATAATTAAGACCTCAGTTAATAACACGTCATTACACTTCAACGCGCTATTACATTGCCGTAAATCCAAGTGGGATACACACGCGCGCGCGCACACACACAACACGCGCGCACACACACACACACACAAGGAATAATTGACAATGAAGTTTCACAGGTTGTGGCTTCATCAGACGAAATTATGTTTGGTGAAGTTTTGAAGTAACTGTGATCCTATTCTCTTGTAAAAGTATATGTAAGTCTATAATTAATGTGCGACAGTTTTTATATATAACTACGCATTGCAACAAGCATTAATACATACATGCATGCACACATACACACACATACATACATACATACATACATACATACATACATACATACATACATACATACATACATACATACATACATACATACATACAAAAATGATTGCGATATCAGGGACTATAAAAATTTGCAAGACATCCTTAAGATTTAAAGGATGATGATTTCAACAAGATTCTTTCCTTTACAACCTTGCTACCAAGCAGGTGGCTGGTTAAAATTTATTCTAAAATTAAAAAGAGAAAGAGAAGAACATACATACATAGCCTGTTGATGTTGTTGAAATTCCAATGGAGGAGCCTTGGATCTAGGTTAGAAACCGGCTCTTTCTCTATTGGCAAGGAATTTTGATATAAGACTGACATATATACATACATACATACATGCATACATGCATACATACATGCATACATACATACATACATACATACATACATACATACATACATACATACATACATACATACATACATATGCTCATTAACAATATCAATACGTCCGAAGGAAATCATCTCAGGGAAGTGTGCTTGAACTTGTTGGAATTATCTGCCTTGCTTTTCCTGGAGGATGTTTCTGTCTCGTAACCGATTTCTCTAACAAACGCTTAAACTCTCAGTTTAGTCCCTGCCGTATGTGTAGTCAACGCGCGGAATAATTTAGCAGTGCCACCTCTAGCCGAACAATTATTCTGTGCTGATGAAAGGAAATAACCCCGAAATCGCGATACACGGGTATTGTTTTGAGCTGAGTGAGGATGCTAAATACCTTGTTCGAAAATATAAGGACACAGATCATGACGTATAGCCAGCTGGAGATGAGGTGTCCAGGGGCTAAATTACAGCAACATTCGTCCTAAACCAGGACTGCCAGTTTATGTTGGCAAATAATCTTTACTGCAGAATATTCCTCTCAGTATTTTCCCTTAACCATATTGTTGATATTTATAATCAGCTTTATTACATTATATAGTTGTAGTAGGCATCCGTTGGTCTCGAGAAACCATGGATCTGCGCCCGAAGAAATCGTATCAGCCGCTGATAGTAGTGTAACATCTGCTGTGGCTGTAGAGGCCCACACGAGAGTGCAGTCACGCATATAGCGACTGCATTTGAAGGAGCCCTCTGCCGGCGCTACTGGTTTTCCTTCCGCCTCTTGGGATCCTCCTGTAGTGATCCCGGTCAAGCAGGAATGCAAAACGAAAAAGGGACCTAACGAGAGTAATCTCCCTCGACCTTCTCGAAAATTCTCGAACATTCCAGAAGCTTCCAAATAACTTCCAGATGACGTGGAAATCAGGGACTTCCGGATCATCCCTTATATAAAGGAACATATTTTAATTTCGCGCCACTCTTGCCTGTCGGATCCTAGACATGCATTGAGTCAGGCCACTCGCATACACAACCGCACGCGCGGATGTTCACCTTATTTGCTTTGAGACATGTGGTTGCAGAATATGTTCATGTGATGTTACAAGCTTTTCCTTCAATTAACCTTATATGTTAACGCATTATATCCAGTAATAAATATATTATGACTTATTACGAACATCTTACGAATTCTTATTTTCTTGTCCTTTACGTACAAGATGGTGACCCCTCTTTCTCGCATGCAATTATAAAATTATAGGATGTCACTTACTGACAATCACTATACTCATGTCCGGCATGCGGTGTACATGATCGAGCCAGCGCGGACGACTTTGCTGAAGCAGGGTAAGTATATCATGGATATCATGGCGCGGCTGAGGACTTGGGTGTTGGTGATGTGGTCAGTCCACTTGATATCCAAGATGCGTCTTAAATTACGAGGGCGTTAGACGATGAGACGTCGCTTTTGTCTGGAGTAAAGGCTCCACGTTTCACGGCCGTAACGTAGCATACTAAAGATGTACACAATATAGACAGCAATATATATATATGGTCACAATGCGCTTCGCATTGTTTTAGCCTTCAAATGACGCCACCCCGCTGGCTAAGCGAGCAGACCAACAGAAGAAAGAGTGAGAGAAAGTTGAGGCGAAAGGGTACAGCAGGAATCGCCGTCACCCTCTGCCGGAGCGTCGTGGAGCTTTTAGGTATTTTCGCTCAATAAACACTCACAGCGCTCGGGCTGGGAATCGAAACCGCGATCCTACGACCGCGAGTCCGCTGCCCTAACCACTGGGCCATGGCGCCTCCACACACACACACACACACACACACACACACACACACACACACACACACACATATTATTTGTTTCAGCGATGGGGCTGTGATCATGCTAAGACACCGCCTTGATGGATTTAGTCGAATAAATGAATCCTTGTATTTATTTCTAGGTCTGCTACTTATTCTATCTATCTCTTTTCCCGAAGAGCAAGATAAAAGGGAAGTAAGCAAACTAGCACCGGTCGTCAAGCTGTGGTGTGAACATAGAACAAGTACAGATACGTACATAGATACAAATACACACACACACATACACACACACACAGCATATATATGTGCATGTATATAAGTGTGTGTGTGTGTGTGTGTGTGTGTGTGTGTATCAGTTTTGCTAAGTAAGCACATGGTGTGAAAGTATATTTATTGCTTTTGATATTAGATTTAATCTTTTTGCTTTGATAATATACATGTAAAAGGTTCGAAGTCCAGCATTTAAGCTTTTAGTAATTTTGTGTGACAAATTTTTTCACTAAAGAATGTAGGTAGGTGTATGTATATATACATATATATATGTATGTGTGTGTGTGTATATATATATATATATATATGTGTGTGTGTGTGTATGTATGTATATATATATACATGTATGTATGTGAGAGCTTACGATCGTGAGGTTGTGAGCTCGAATCCCGAACCGGGCTGCGTGTTGTGTTCTTGAGCAAAGCACTTTATTTCACGTTGCTCCAGTTCACTCATCTGTAGAAATGAGTTGCGACGTCACTGGTGCCAAGCTGTATCAGCCTTTGTCTTTCCCTTGGATAACACTGGTGGCGTGGAGAGGGTAGGCTGGTATGCATGGGTGACTGCTGGTCTTCCATAAACAACCTTGCCCGGACTTGTGTCTAGGAGGGTAACTTTCTAGGTGCAATCCCATGGTCATTCATGACTGAAGGGGGTCTTTATATATATATCTATATATATAAAACTGTAGTTGTGTGAGTGTCTGTCCCCTTCGATTTAGATTCCTAACTACTCCCACATTTTGCGGTGCAGTTTAACCAAATTCGGGTATCTTATAGTCGTGATTCATATCGAGCCCGTCTGGGTATTAGCGCGCGTCTACGATGAGTCTACGATTTTAGAAATAATTTAACATCATTTTTTATTCCATTTTAATGCATATTTTTTCGTGTGTCGATGGCGGCGGAGTTGGCGTCCACGCTCACACCTGCACCTGTTTGCTTCTCCCCTTCTTCCCTCCCTCGTGAAGCTGTGGGGAAGGGAGTGTAAGGAAATCAACGTCGTAAAGCGTTGTCAAGGAGACCAGCGTTCTTTTAGAACAACGACTTCATGGCTTGAAGACACCAAAACAGAAAATGTCTACGATGAGTCAACGATTTTTAAAAAAAATTACCATAAATTTTTTTTCCATTTTAATGCATTTTTTTGCTATTTTTTGGCTATAACTCTCTAAAAATGCTTATATAGTTATTTCCCTTACAAACCCGAGCAACGCCGGCGATACTGCTAGTATATATCTATATATATAAAACTGTAGTTGTGTGAGTGTCTGTCCCCTTCGATTTAGATTCCTAACTACTCTCACATTTTGCGGTGCAGTTTAACCAAATTCGGGTATCTTATAGTCGTGATTCATATCGAGCCCGTCTGAGTATTAGCGCGCGTCTACGATGAGTCTACGATTTTTAAAATAATTTAACATCATTTTTTATTCCATTTTAATGCATATTTTTTCGTGTGTCGATGGCGGCGGAGTTGGCGTCCACGCTCACACCTGCACCTGTGTTGCTTCTCCCCCTTCTTCCCTCCCTCGTGAAGCTGTGGGGAAGGGAGTGTAAGGAAATCAACGGCGTAATGCGTTGTCAAGGAGACCAGCGTTCTTTTAGAACAACGACTTCATGGCTTGAAGTCGCCAAAACAGAAATCGCTAAAAAAGCTGAAACAGATCCACAAAAACGGCAATTACCGCCACACAGGGCAGGTTTCCTGTGCAAAAAGTTTGCACAACCGAATGTTTTAGTTGTTGCACAAATCTTTATATATAAAAGTGAAGTTGTGTGTCTGTCTCCTACGATTTAGATTTCTAACTACTCCCACATTTTGCGGTGCAGTTTAACCAAAACCGGGTATCTTATAGTCGTGATTCATATCGAGCCCTTCTGGGTATTAGCGCGCGTCTACGATGAGTCTACGATTTAAAAAAAAAATTACCATAATTTTTTATTCCATTTTAATGCATTTTTCTCTATAATATAAGGGAAGTAACTCTCTAAAAATGTCCACGGTGAGTCAACGATTAAAAAAAAAATTACCATAATTTTTTATTCCATTTTAATGCATTTTCGCTATTATATAAGGGAAGTAACTCTCTAAAAATGTCTACGATGAGTCTACGATTTAAAAAAAAAATTCCCATCATTTTTTATTCCATTTTAATGCATATTTTTTCGTGTGTCGATGGCGGCGGAGTTGGCGTCCACGCTCACACCTGCACCTGTTTGCTTCTCCCCTTCTTCCCTCCCTCGTGAAGCTGTGGGGAAGGGAGTGTAAGGAAATCAACGTCGTAAAGCGTTGTCAAGGAGACCAGCGTTCTTTTAGAACAACGACTTCATGGCTTGAAGACACCAAAACAGAAAATGTCTACGATGAGTCAACGATTTTAAAAAAAATTACCATAAATTTTTTTTCCATTTTTAATGCATTTTTTTGCTATTTTTTGGCTATAACTCTCTAAAAATGCTTATATAGTTATTTCCCTTACAAACCCGAGCAACGCCGGGCGATACTGCTAGTATATATCTATATATATAAAACTGTAGTTGTGTGAGTGTCTGTCCCCTTCGATTTAGATTCCTAACTACTCTCACATTTTGCGGTGCAGTTTAACCAAATTCGGGTATCTTATAGTCGTGATTCATATCGAGCCCGTCTGAGTATTAGCGCGCGTCTACGATGAGTCTACGATTTTTAAAATAATTTAACATCATTTTTTATTCCATTTTAATGCATATTTTTTCGTGTGTCGATGGCGGCGGAGTTGGCGTCCACGCTCACAGCTGCACCTGTGTTGCTTCTCCCTCTTCTTCCCTCCCTCGTGAAGCTGTGGGGAAGGGAGTGTAAGGAAATCAACGTCGTAATGCGTTGTCAAGGAGACCAGCGTTCTTTTAGAACAACGACTTCATGGCTTGAAGTCGCCAAAACAGAAATCGCTAAAAAAGCTGAAACAGATCCACAAAAACGGCAATTACCGCCACACAGGGCAGGTTCCTGTGCAAAAAATTTGCACAACCGAATGTTTTAGTGTTGCACAAATCTTTATATATAAAAGTGAAGTTGTCTGTCTGTCTCCTACGATTTAGATTTCTAACTACTCCCACATTTTGCGGTGCAGTTTAACCAAAACCGGGTATCTTATAGTCGTGATTCATATCGAGCCCTTCTGGGTATTAGCGCGCGTCTACGATGAGTCTACGATTTAAAAAAAAAATTACCATCATTTTTTATTCCATTTTAATGCATTTTTCTCTATAATATAAGGG
Organism: Octopus sinensis; assembly: GCF_006345805.1. Taxonomy (NCBI): domain Eukaryota; kingdom Metazoa; phylum Mollusca; class Cephalopoda; order Octopoda; family Octopodidae; genus Octopus; species Octopus sinensis. Next base: position 82,869,333 of record NC_043000.1, read on the forward strand.
AAGTAACTCTCTAAAAATGTCCACGGTGAGTCAACGATTAAAAAAAAAATTACCATAATTTTTTATTCCATTTTAATGCATTTTTCGCTATTATATAAGGGAAGTAACTCTCTAAAAATGTCTACGATGAGTCTACGATTTAAAAAAAAAATTCCCATCATTTTTTATTCCATTTTAATGCATTTTCGCTATTATATAAGGGAAGTAACTCTCTAAAAATGTCTACGATGAGTCAACGATTTAAAAAAAAATTTCCCTCATCTTTTATTCCATTTTTAATGCATCTTTTGCTATTTTTTTGCTATAACTCACTAAAAATGCTTATATAGTTATTTCCCTTACAAACCCGAGCAACGCCGGGCGATACTGCTAGTATATATATATATATATATATATATATATATATATATACATAGGCGCAGGAGTGGCTGTGTGGTAAGTAGCTTGCTAACCAACCACATGGTTCCGGGTTCATTCCCACTGCGTGGCATCTTGGGCAAGTGTCTTCTACTATAGCCCCGGGCCGACCAATGCCTTGTGAGTGGATTTAGTAGACGGAAACTGAAAGAAGCCTGTCGTATATATGTATATATATATATGTGTGTGTGTGTATGTGTGTTTGTGTGTCTGTGTTTGTCCCCCCAACATCGCTTGACAACCGATGCTGGTGTGTTTACGTCCCCGTCAATTAGCGGTTCGGCAAAAGAGACCGATAGAATAAGTACTGGGCTTACAAAGAATAAGTCCCGGGGTCGAATTGCTCGACTAAAGGCGGTGCTCCAGCATGGCCGCAGTCAAATGACTGAAACAAGTAAAAGAGTAAAGAGTATACATACATACATACATACATATATAATATATATATATATATATATATATATATATATATATATATATATATATATATATATGTATATGATGTATGTATGTATGTATGTGTATATATATATATATATATTGCCGATGTCAAATCGTGTTGTTGAAACAGACATTGCTATATTTCGGGATGATCATCTTTTTAGCCTTTTTGCCGAATAAACACACGTACTATATATATTCGTTCATTATTTCAGCTTTATTAATGCTCTTATTTTAGTGTCCATTGTCTGAAATCTTTCGTCACACGACCTGTGACCTCTCCAGCGACTCTCCATTTCATGTGTCTCTTCCTGTTTTTTAAAGTCCAATTTGTCTTTCTGTGGTGTGTATCCTTATCCGCGCATGTGTTTTTGTTTGTATCTGTGTGTGTGTGTGCGTGTGTGTGCGCGCGCGCGTCTATGTTTGTCGCCCCCTCCCCGCTATCGTTTGACAACCGATGCTTGTATGTTTAAGTCCCCGTAACTTAGCGGTTCGATAACAGAAACCGATATAATAAGCACTAAGCTTACAAAGAATATGTCCTGGGGTCGATTTCTTCGAATAAAAAACTCTTTAAAGCGGTGCTCCAGCATGGCCGCAGTCAAATGACTGAAACATGTAAAAGAATAAAAGAAAAGAAAAACCGCATATACACCCCGATATATATATATATATATATATATATATATATAATATATATATATATATATATATATTATATATATATATATATATATATATGTATATATGGAGCATTTTCTGTAACAAGAAGATTCTTTTGCAGAAAACCCTTCTCCTTGAAATAGTCCCATAAACGGCTAGAGTAAAGACATGAGTAAAACACGCAGTAAATAAGTTTCTGGTAATCCAAGAGTTCGAGCTGAAGCCTATTGAACACCAAAACCGTTCTTGCTTTTTCTTGGAGTTCCAGGGATTTTTTTGAATGATATACCAAGAGGGGTTTTGCCTTCAAAATTCTTGAAGCATTAATGTAGAAAAATAGGGTTAGCATAATCTTCACCACTTCATAACCACAAAATTTGGGCTCTTCCTGTATTAAATGAAGGTTCTCTTACGCACATCCACCCCATCCCACCACCACAAAAAAAAGTTGCTATTAAAATCCCACAGAAAACAAATCACTTCATTCTACAGGTTCACTAAACTTGAATATAGTATTTTTCTGCAGTGTTTATGTGTGAACTGACAGTTTCGCCATGCCTAACAGCCAAAGCAGTCAATCAATACATGTTTCGTTCTCTTTTTTTTCCTCTTTTTTTTTTTAGATAATTTCAGACCAGTCCTTACTGGCTTTAAATCCTTCTGACTTTGACATACTAATAGTACTGACACTAGAAGCATCCTTCTTAAGCTGCTTGTAAAGAAACTTTAACGGGGATAAATTGAGTTAATGAATTAAGCTGGTTTGAGTTCCAATATATGTGTGTATGTAGATAAAGGAAGAAAGAGAAAACCAGGATTAAATGCGACCATTTATTCAACACGTAAAAGAGCATTAACCCAGCAAAGTTTGATAGAACATATCTTGAATGATACTGTCAGAAAATATACGTATGGTTTCTCATGCAGTTGGTACATGATGATGTATGCGGTGTTGAACGAAAAATCAAATACGTGACATGACTTCTGCTAGAAGACGGGAACAGACGTATAGATCGAAGACTTCCTGAGAAATAAACTTCCTCTCTGCCGAGATCTGAACCCACCTCGCTAAAGAATAGCGGGAAGAGTTCTCCTTATGTAGCTGATGGTGGGTTCCAGTGAGTAGACGGCTGGTCTGTCACATGATGGGATGGCTAGGCCACGTAAAGCGAGAAGGGCTAGATTGATGTGTAACCCATCACGTGACCAGCTCATGTGACTACTTGTAGAAAACAGGGTATGAGCCGACATTCGCTTATTTAAAGGTAGACAAGCAAACTGTGAACATATACTTGCTACAAGACTTATCTATATATATAAAGCTGAGAATGTGTCTGATTGTTTGTCTGTCTGTTTGTCTGTCTGTCTGTCTGTCTGTATGTATGTATGTATGTATGTATGTATGTGTGTATGTATGTGTGTATCACTAAAACTCAAGAACTACCCAACGGATTTCATTCAAATTTTACACATGCCTTACTTAGGGTCCATGCAGTGTCATGGGCCAAATAAATTTTCAACTTCTTGCCTAATGCAACCCGGAGCAATCTCTTATATCTTACACTGTTTCCGTATTACGTGTCAAAAGTGAAACAATAACATCTCTATTAATACTTTATTGCTGTGTTTACGTTCCCATAGCTTAGCGGTACAGCAAAAGACACTGATACAATAAGTACTAGGCTTACAAAGAATAAATCCTGTAGTCGATTTTTTCGACCAAAGGCGGTGCTCCAGCTTGGCCGCAGTCACATGACTGAAACAAGTAAAACAATAAAAAAACAATGCCATTTTAATCCCGAGCAAGACCGGTATCTCTGCTAGTTTTATATAAATAAAATGTCATACTCACTGAATCACAAGCAAATTGTTTCTCTTTGATCCACACTAATAAGAAATTTTCTGTCTCGTCCGTATGTGATGCACAGGTATTATTAGGCCTGCCCTCATAAGGCGGCGAGCTGGCAGAATCGCTACCATGCAAAATACATAGCGGCATTTCGTCCGTCTTTATGTTCTGAGTTCAAATTTCACAGAGGTTGACTTTGCCTTTCATTCTTTCGTGGTCGATAGAATGGCTATCAATTGAGCATTGGAGTTTATGTAATCGGCTTACCTCGCTCCCCCGAAATTGCTGTCCTTGTGTCAAAATATGAAACTATTATTAATTCTTATTTACATTATTTACATTTGACAGATATTTGTCCTCATCTTGTTTGTTGTTAACGCAGCCTTCTTCAGATGTCTTGAGGAAATTTCGAACCTGGGTTCTCATTCCTAAGGTATTTTTTGATGTTGTTATTATTATTATTATTATTGAGTGAGAGAGCAGTGCATGCCATCAAAGTGACAATGGGGTAAAATATACGAAGCCCAGTGTACCCATCATGATTACCCGTCTGATAAGGGTACACCAGGCACATGTATCACAACCATATGTGCGCGACATGGTGATCTCATATCAAGATAAACAGCACATGACCTTGCAGGTGGGGCCTAGTTAGAATTTTTGTTCTGATCGAGTAGTTCTTCCCACTCAAAAGGTCCCAGAATAAGGATTGTTTAAGGATGTTGAACGAACCACCCATGTTTCCAGAGGTGAACTATCCAAACCTCCAAGAATTCCTTTCAACACACGGCTATGATGCTCCCCCACTACTTCTGCTTGTGATCAGAGATGCACATATTGTCAGCCACTAAGGGACATGGTCAACTGGTTATGGACAAACAACTGACAAGCAAATCTGTGGTATTGGGCAGAATATTTGCTGTAGCCCATCTTTTATACCAAGATAAAACAATGTACATGATAACACTTCCAATCAGTTAAGATCAGGAGCCATGAGAGCCACTGTCTGGTACTGTATCAGGGCATTTATTATTATTATTTTTATTGTTGTTGTTGTTGTTGTTGTTGTTGTTGTTCAGGTCACTGCTTGGAATCGAACTCGGAATCTTGGGGTTAGTAGCCCGTGCTCTTAACCACTACGCCATATGTCCGTGGGCATAGTGGCGTAATGAACAATAATAATAATAATAATAATAATAATAATAATAATAATAATAATAATAATAATAATAATATCGAAAAATACCAGGTTCGAAATTTCCCCAAGACACTTGAAGAAGGCTGGAGGGTATATCAGCCGAAACGCTGTGTTAACAACAAACAAGATGAGGACAAATATCCGTCGAATGTAAATAATGTAAATAAAGTACATAATTCTGCATCTCGTAAATATAGAACTGTATTATTAAGTCTGCCCATACTGTTGGTCACTATAGAGTTGATTAATCACTGCGCTCTGAGATCACTTAAATTATCACCAATTCCCCTCGATTTCTTTCAGCCATGTAAATATTCTTATTAACATCATAACAATTTCTTATACAGTTAAATTTATCGTTTAAAATTCCAGGTGGTTCCACTTCGAATGCAATAGTTAACCAACTAGGGTGCAAGTTCACATAAACTCGTACAGATGGTCCAGGAACTAGCTTCTTTCGATGTGCAGTGACTATGCAGATTCTTTTAGTCGTTATTTTTGAATGGAAATCATTCGTTGCCAAGATTGACATGATTGAAAATGTTTCCGTTGCCTCTTGTTCAACTGCACACACATACATCTCTCTCTCTCCCCCTCTCTCTCTCTCACACACGCTCTCCCTCCTACTTTCTCTTTATCTCTTTATTTGTCTCTCTCTCTCTCTCACACACGCGCGCGCCCACACACACACACACACGCACACATACACACACACACACATTCACACACTTACTGCTATTCCAACAGGGAGTAACTGTAATATATATAATATATAATGTATGTATGTATGTATGTATGTATGTATGTGTGTGTGTGTGTGTGTGTGTGTGTGTGTGTGTGTGTGTGTGTGTGTGTGTGTGTGTGTGTTAATTTAAAATTAAATTACCCTCTATGTGCACAACTATTTGCCTTTGAACTTTGAATTTAAATGACTTTCTCTTGATCAAATATTTCCTCCAAATATCCATCTTTCTGTCTCATTCTGCTTTCTTCTTTTGTAATGTAAATAGTGCAATAAATGGACCCTTAACTGCTTCGTATTGAATAGATTCAATTAAAATCGAAATACAGGCTTCTATCTATGAATATTAAGAGCACTTTGTTGAAACGAGAAAAACAAAAAATGAATCATATGAAATATATAAAATTTATATGATGTACTTCACTCTCTTCCATTTAGTTTCATTTATGAGAAGAAGAAAAAAGGATTCCTTAGAAGCGGGTGCTCTCCTGTGTAGTATAAAGAGAAACAGCCAATGTGTGTGTGTGTGTGTGTGTGTGTGTGTGAAATAATTATGGTGGCTAGACGCAATTTAAAACCAAAAGCGAAATAATTCACCGTCACTATAAAGTGACCAAGGGTGCAGGAAGCACTGACATTGCTAGAAATAAGAGTCAGAGATTTTTCAGCAGCAGAAAGCACGTGTTCTATTTAACTGACAGGGGAGACAACCTCTCCACCGTAAGTGAGGTGCATTAGATTAACATGCTAATTTGTATGCAAAATTAAATAGAACATGTGCTTTCTGTGGCTAAAGAGTCTTTGACTCTTGTTTTTAATAATGCCGGTGCTCCCTGTACCCTTGGTCACATTTTAGTGACGGTAGATTATATAGATATCTCGACCGTTGATTTTCGAGCGATTACGGTTCCTGTCAAAATGAATGCATACAATTATGTGCATTGACTGAAGCATTACAGGATTTAGCTCTTAATTCTAGCAATGTAGGTGTTTCCAACACCCTCAGTCATATTTAATGACGGTTATAGGTTTCCTTTTTGATATACATTTGCTTACTGCTGCCTAAATCACTTGTGTATATGTATGAATATGTGTATGCGTGTGTGTGTGTAGCCATTAATGCATCATACTTAAAGTAAATACATTGGGGTAAGCAAATGTATTGCGGTATTCATTTGGGGATGATATCTCCAGATGCGTTCTTTAAAACACTATATGTATATATCAGATGGAGACGGGACTCTTCCGAGCAGTGGCGAATGAGAACGTTATATGCATTTCTGCTTCGTTGGACGTTATCAATAACGTGTACGCACTGCCAGCATACTTAGACGAAATCCACCATCACAGATATATACGAAAACAGTGAATAAACCTGTAGCCACCCAGCTGAGTAAAACTCCATTATCTCCAGCAGAATACCGCCTGTCACTATGTATTTGCACAAAATTATTGTTTTAATCTAATACTGCTTCTGTAGTATATAATCGATGTATGCGTGCGTGTGAGGGGGAGTGTACAGTTTAACAGATCCGCATTAGTCTGAGTTTCATAGATGTAAAAAAGCACGTCTAACAACGCAGACATTGTGATTTTAAAATTTGTAACACTACCTGAACGATCAGTGTGCTTTTATGTTTGTGAAACAGTGAGTAATGCAGATCAAAGTCACAAATTCACAATACATACATAAAGGCAAGTTTGCGTGTGCGCGCGCATGTGTGCGTGTGGGTGCGTGCATGTCTGTGTGTATGTGTGCATGTCTGTGTGCGTCTTTATATTTCTGTTTTCCCCCGCCAGCACCACTGCTTGACAACCGGTGTTGGTTTGTTAATGTCCACGTAACATAGCGGTTCGGCAAAAAGAGATTGATAGAATAAGTACCTGACTTAAAAATAAGCTTATATATATATATATTATATATATATAACCTTTCTAAGGTATTTCTTTCATGCTGGCCACTTGATAATTTCGACACTTAAATATCGATATTATCCTCATATATAAATTTATATAATTCGTTATTATATTCACTGCGGTGCTTATTTTAACCATATAGTAATTATGCGGTGATTTGGCGGGCGATTCAAACTGGCTGTGTCCATACGTGCATATGTATGTATGTGCGACGCTCGTGTATGTAAGTATATCGTTTGCTGTGCATACATATATCTGTATTTATGTACCCTTGATATATTCAATTGATGACGGTAAAGCTTATTTAAAGCAGAACCAGAAATCCTTGGATCTTGAAGTATTCAATAATTTTTGCTTGTATGTTTTGTCCCTCCGCTTTACCTCATGGTGCGATATGAACATTTAACGTGGTTTTATAGTCAGAGTTTCGACTGCTATTTCGGCATGTTGGTGTCTTTTAGACACCCTCATTTTTAATTGTTAAAAAAATTTTTTACCTTTGTAAGGTATTTCTTTCATGCTGGCCACTTGATAATTTCGACACTTAAATATCGATATTATCCTCATATATAAATGTATATATATATGTATATATATATATATATATATATATATATATATATATAATATATATATATATATATATATATATATATATATATATATATATATATATATATATACACACACACACACACACGTGTGAATATGCATGTATATGTATGGGCGTGTGTGCGCGCGTATGACCATGTATACTAGAAAGTAATGCAAAAGTGGGTATAACAAATGTCGTTCAAAGCTGTACATGTTAGTAGAATAGCTCTCCCTGTACACAAAAGTAATTAATATTCAGCGTAATCACCATCACAAGCGACGCATTTGCACCATCGTTGAACCTAGCACTGGAATCCTTTGTTCTCAACCACTTTCACCTCAGCCGTGTTATCAGAATATTATCCTCCATCAGACAGAGCAGGAGAAGTTGGCTGGGCTGTATAGTGGGTGGAGAGCCTTTGACAAGCCCAGATTGCTTATTGCCTAGTTTGTAACTAAAGCTGTATTGATGAATGTAGATCGTTGTCAGATTCTTGTTCGGATTTAACTCCCAATGACTTTTCTTAGTTTGTTTTTAATGTCTCATTGTACCGCTTGCTGTTCACTGTACGACTATGTTCCAGAAAACCAAACAGAATGATGCCGCTCTCATTCCTCCAGTCAACATAATTTTTTTGAGTCGATCACTGACTTTTGAACTACTTAGGCTTTGCACTGAACCTTTTGGATTTGAGCTGTTGCCAGATCGGAAGAAATATGACTTAATTGATATCATACGCTTCTGGGGGGATCACATCAGACCTCCATCCTTCTCTTCAGCAAATAAGTTATCAACTTACACTTTTCTATACCCCAAAGTCTTCCGCTATCTCTTGCAAGGCATTGTTACCACAGTCGAGTTGTTCAGCAAGCTCGCGTGAACTATGACTCGTCTGTCTGGGCGAATCAATTTATCGATATGCCGGTGATCCATGTTAGTGATCTCTCACTATGTGGTTTGTCATCATCTTCTTTAATCTTCATTCGTCTGTGCACATTGCCCTCTCTTGCTAATAAATTCATTTCTGTAAACGATTTGAAGCTTTCTGTGGCTGTCGGACAAGCTATATACTCCTCCTCCATGAAGGACTTTTTGACGGCACGTTACAACTGCTTGAGCTTATTTGCTGCAAAGAAGATAAACAGGAAGAAGAGTTACTAAAGAGGAACATCTGCATTTCACTTTGGAGAACCTACTTGAGCTAATAAAAGACGTTATGCTCACTTTTGCATTACTTTTGGGACATCCCACGCACGCACACATACACACACACGCAATCTATACATACTTAAACTTCTGATGTACTTGTCTACTCAGCATTCCACTAAACACTAAACAACCTATCAGATAGTAAAATCATCGGAGCAGTTAATTGCCTTTCATGAGCATATCAGTGGGACGGAAAAGAGGCGGAGTCGCGCTGTCTATTATGTTAGGAAATTTTTATCAGATGAAGAAAAAGAACATTAGTGTCGAACCCTGAAGTCTACTAAGTGCTATTTGATTCACAGAAATTAACTCTAGTGATTTGCTTGATCTGAAAATGCTTATCTTAACAATGAATATTTCATTTACACTCTGAGTTAAAATTTATCTTGTTCTAATTTATATATTTCATATAGTCTTATGTGTCCAGTGCTTTTCTTAAATTTATTTTTGATTTTTAAATTCAGGTTTGCGTGGCGCATTGGACAAGTGTCTTCTATAATAGCTTAGGCCGACCAAAGCCTTGTGAGTGGATTTGGTTGACTGAAACCGAAAGAAGCCCGTCGTATATATAGATATGTATGTATGTATGTATGCATGTATGTATGTGTGTGTATGTAAGTGAGAGAGAGAGAGAGAGAGAGAGAGTGTGTGTGTGTGTGTGTGTTTGCATGTATCTTTGTGTCGGTGTTTGTTCCTCACCACCGCTTGAAAATCGGTGTGTTTACGTCTCCGTAACTTAGCGGTTCAGCAAAAAAAAATCGATAGCACAAGTACCAAACTTTAAAATAAGGACGGGAGTCGATTCATTCGACTAAAAATTGTTCTAGGCAGTGTTCCAGCGTGGCCGCAGTCAAATGACAAACAAGTGAAAGATAAAAGACTGCATAAGGATGATGAACGAAACACCCGTGTTTCCAGAGATGAATTATTCAAACCCCAAAGAATTCCTCTCAACACATGGCTATGAAACTTCCCCGCTACTCCTGCCCGTGATCAGAAACGTACATATTGTCAGCCACTAAGGGACATGCTCAATCGGTTACGGTCAACCAACTGGCAAGCAAATCTGTGTCATAGAGCAGAATATGAGCTGTAGTTCATCTTTTAAACCAATATGAAAGATGTACACAATAACACTTCTAATCAATTAAAATCAGAAGCCATGAGAGCCACTGTTTGGTATTCTGGCAGAATCATTAGCCCACTGGACGAAATGCTCAGTTGTATTTCGTCCGTCGCTCCGTTCTGAGTTCAAATTCCACTGAGTTCGACCTTGCCTTTCATCCTTTCGGAGTCGATAAATTAAGTACCATTTGAGTACTGGGATCGATGTCCCACTCCCCCAAATTTCAGGCCTAGTGCCTATAATAGAAATTATCATTATTATTATTATTTGGGCGGCGAACTGGCAGAATCATTAGTACACCGGGTATAATGCTTCGCGGTATTTTTATCGTCTTCACGTTCTGAGTTCTAATTCTACGAGGTCCACTTTGCCATTCATCCTTTTGGAGTCAATAAATTAAGCATCAGTGAAACACCGTGGTCGATGTAATCGACAAGTCCCCTCCCCCCAAATTTCAGGCCTCGTGCATTTAGTAGAAAGGATTATTGGTGACAAGTCTCCTCAAATCTCATGTATCTTTCTTAGGAGATTCTTGCAGAATACAAGATTCTGCTTTTCTGCAAGTCGACAACGCGAGTCTCAATTCCTTTATTTTTCGGTCTCTTAAGTGGTACTTTGGGTGTTATGCCTAGTGTACCAATTACCACAGGAATAATTGTTGTTTGAGTCTTCCACAATTTCTTGAACTCTGTGGCTAGGACCTCATGTTCCTCAATTTTTTTAGTATCCACTCTATACGCTATTATAACGTATATGGTCTTACACCGTCTGTTTCTTTTGTCCTCTATAATCATACCTGATGTTCGTGCTTCAATAGTATGGTTAGTATTTTTCTAAGGGGAAATCCCATAAAGTCTTGTAATTCTCATTCTTTATCACAACCTCTGGTTCTTTCAGCATTTCGTTGTTGTTCTGCCGGTATTAGATCGCTAGATATGAAATTACATCCTGCAAATTTAGTCGTTTAGCGCCTTTCTTATCGTACTTGATGGGCCAAGCAAAACAGATTTTCTGTAGAATCAGGGAAATCATATCGATATCCTATATCTTAATTCAACCATTCAAACTTTCTGCAACTGTTCCTAAGATTCCCTTTGCGATTGAGTAATGAGAAATTTACTGTAATATCCGATTCAATGAAGTTCATATTTTGTATGCCGTTATTTTCTCACTCTCTTTATCTTCCACTTTTGTGTCAGACGGGTACACAACATCGATGACGCAATCACTCTCTTTCCTCTTTATTAAGTACGACTATATCGGGCATAAATAGTGCATTGGTTTACCTGTTTGAAGTTTCATACATGGTCACCTTCGAGGATGTGTTCTGTTTATGGTTATAACATTTTTTCATATCTTCAAATTCGTGCAACAGTTATATGTACTGATAGATGTAACGAATGCAGTAGTTATTAGTATTGATAGCAGGTTAGGGTTAGATAACACTTACTGGAACAGTGAAGTATGCACCAAAATGAATTAACAGAAAGAAGTAATTTCTTGCAGGTTTTATTTATCCGGCACAATTCGTCTCCTTAGGGTCAGTGTACAGAGTCTGTAGTAGTCGGCTGTTTACCAGTGATGAGGGGATGATAGTAACTAAAAGGCTCGTACAACGTTTGAGGAAATGTTCATGTCAAATGTAGGTACTAGAAAGAGATAAACGTGCAACGTCTAAGCGTGAAAATGAACTGTTCGAAGATATCCGGAGACGGTTCGAATCTATAAATGTCCAAAAGCTGAAAGTAAGTCGGGAGAACAAAGAAAGTGAATGTGTGTACCTGCGTTAAACTATTGTACATTACATCTAAGATGTAGAGGAAAAGGATTTAGCTTATCTAATTTATACAGAGTATAGCAGTTGACTCTCATAAATGTTTAAGTAGGAAAGAGGCTTAAAGAAAGGGAATAGGCTTATAGAAAAATTTAGGTTAAGATTTTGATTTTTGGTTAAGGGTCCAGGAACTAACCATTCCATTCGCATGTTTTACAGATTTGCCAATGTATGATTGTTGCAACCTTGCCATGCCTCCAGTTCTTATAGTCCTGCTGAGCAAGCAGTTCATATTCGGAGACTATGCGCAACAGCCTCATCTCATATTCTACGTTCAACTGAGATGTCTTTCTTACTTAATAGGTGGTTATCGTCGTCAGAATTCCATAACTGACTTCTGCTCTCGATATCCATCAGTATTAAAAAAATATAAAGCAAAAAAAAACAAAAAAACTCCTGTGTAAACTTTTCATTGCTTTCCCGCTCCAAGAACTTTACTTTTATTCTCTCTTCATACTGCTACCAAAAGGGTCTCTTCATTGTCAGTAACGTACTTCGCTAGACTTTCTATCTCTACTTCCACGCAGTTTTCTAGACTTAACAGTTCACTTTTTTTTTTTTTTTGTTGAAATACAACCTATTACCTCTCTGTGGATGCGAGAACCTGTAGATTGTCAGAAATTTCCTTGTTTTTCCACAACATTCTCAAGACCATCTTTTGTCCATTTGATTATTCTGGTGCTGTGCGTGATGGTGGATATACACTTTGACTTTATGTTCTAGTATTTATGTTCTAGCATTTGTCATTGAGATTGGATTTAGTATTCTCTTTATTCTTCGAAAATATTCTTTTCCTGTCTATCCCTCATACCATCAGCTTTGCCAGACTCAAATATTTATATTTATCATCCCTATCTTCTCCGCTTTCGGTAGATTTAATCCATCACTTCTTATGATATTTCCTTTTCTTCGTCACAAGGTGTCCACGCTGAAAAAAAGCAAGTTCCTTTCTGATGTCATTGCAAAACACTCTCGCGGTATCGGCAAAGATCTCAAATTCTTTCTCACTCTTACTGGATTAACAACTTTTAGATCATGCATTAATAGCAAATAGTTGACTATCTCCTGTCCTTTCCAAAGCTGTATCCAATTTTTATTTTTCTTAATTCTAGAGATCATCATCATCATCATCATCATCATCAAAATATCCCATAGTCAATCTAATAAGCACCAGTCATATATTAGTGACGATTTGCTTACCAAGCCCTTTTTCGAGCATATTTTCTTTTGCACCAGCGTTTTTTTTTTTGCTATAAAAAAAAATTAACCAATATATGTTCTAGCTTATAATATAAATTACTACATTGATTTATAGCATGAGTAACACAAGTTATTCCTGCGATACAGAACGAATATTATATTCATTCTGTATCGCGGGAGTCACCGGTGATACCTCAGATACGCAAAGAATTATCCATGACAATATTCCTAAAACTGTGTGACAACGTTTATGCTAGAGTAGGGCCAATATGGAACCAATAATATACAGTCAGTAAATACACTATTTCTACAAAGAAAATGAGGAGGTCGTAGCCGGAAAACTTTTGTCCTATTTCGACTCAATTAAAGCTGACTTATATTAAACAACAACAATGATCAGTTTTATCGTTAAATAATGAAATTACTGATGTACCCCATGATCGGTAAACCGGTAGGTATATTATGTTGAGTATGAATTCAAAATTCGCTAAAAATGATGTTGCTTTTCAGATTTCACGGGTCGATAAAAGTAAGTACCCGTCGAGTACTGAGGTCATGAATCAACTTGCGCTATTATTTTAGGCTTGGTAGTATTTAGGGCAAAGTTGTTAAATGTGTTTAGTAATCAGAATGTTCTTGACAACCAGTACAAAACGAAGGCGACAGGAAATAAATGAACGCATTACAAAAACAAAAACGAGATTATCAATAAGAATAAAGCGTCTGTTCACAATGCGCCGAAAAAACTTCTCCAAAATAGCTTGCTGAAGTGATATGGCGCTACATTCAAATATCTTGTTGTCGCCACTATTTTTGTTTTGCTTTCAAATGTTAATCGTATTATTTAACCTAGTCTACTGTTTCTTTACAGTCAACAAATACTGCAATACCTGCGTGTTATTTATAGATTTTTAAATGGAGAACTATACAATCTGCTACACAGTATACTTCGAGATACGTGAATCTACCAAAAACAACTAAAGAGATATACTAATGCTAACAGATGACTGATTATTAACTTTTTGAACTAAGATCTGTTGTTTTTTTTGAGAATTTTAAAATTTGTAACATGTTAGTATTTGATTTTCCTTCGCTCAATTTTGTTTCACGTTACGTCACTTCCGTTTTGTATGAGAGGTCAAGGACGTTTTGATTACATATGCATTCAGCAAGATTACCGTATTTAATTACATCAATTTACGGTCTGTGTTCAAATCCGTTGAGATTGACATCGACAGTCAACATTCCGGGGTCGATAAAAAAGTATCAGTCACTAACTAGCTGCATGTTTATAAGAGTATTATTTATGGCCTTGCCTTATCTATTTTGTTATCAAGTTGTCTCCCTTTGCTCTCTGAGTTCGATTCCCGCCAAGGTTTGATTTTGCATTTCATTCTTTCAGAAATGGGAAGGACTAGTGATAAAATATAAAATAGAGAGTCGTTGGAGATAAGGGAAGTGTGGGAATCGATATAATCGAATATTGCATACTATCATGCTTCTAAGAAAAGCTGTGACCTTATGTCTGTATTAAAAAACACATGTACGTATGTATATATATTTGTGTACAGGATTGATATATCTATAGACATAATTACATATATGTATCCATATATTTAAATGTGTGGTATGTGTGTGTATGTATGTGCCTTTGTGTGTGTGTATTCTGGTGTCCAGAAAAAAAAAAAGAAAAACTACTTCGGTTCGTGGCTAAATCGCCCATGTCATTACATTTGAAAGACCCGTATCCATGCGGTAGTGCGCATGCCTGAACCTCATCATTACGAAAGAGAGGAGACGGTCGTTGTTTGAAAACATTTATATATACATATATATATATATATTTATATATATATGTATATATAAATATAATTATATATACACATACATACACACACACGCGCTTATACATATCTATTTCCTGTGTCTTCTCTCTCTCTCCCTCTCTCTTTCTCTGTCCTCTCTTTATTTCGCGTCTTCAGTTTTTGGGGTCACCCCCCTTCGTTTATTTACCAAAATAGCTGTTAAACCCCCTAATTGAAAGGTACGTGCTAATGCTATACTAATTACAATTTTAATTCATTAATTTATATATTAGTATATACATGTATAGTATAAACATACACACACGCATATATATATCGATAGTAAACATCAGTCACTTTGGATTCTCGTAAACCTATGTATTACACCACGATGCAATATTCGATTTTATATTTTATATATATATATATATACAATGTATGTTTTGAATCTCTATCAAATGACCGGCTAAATTAACGTATTTTCTTCGTACATCGTATCTCTTCCTCGTGTCCCTCCGTTTTTTTTTTTTTTACCGATCTCGATAACTTAAAATAAGATCGTATGCATATATATATAACCTTTGATTTGGTCACTAATGAGATTATATTTCACAAATTTGATACGAATTTATTTGTGTAGTGTGTGTATTAGCCTTTGCTATTGAACTTAATAATTTAATTAGACATGGAGATTATATGTATTTATGTTAGTACAATGAGATGAATTATTCTCTGTAATCACAGATAGACTAGGGGTCTTTCTCTCCTACTTATCGCATCTAGTCAGTCACCCTCTGTTCCAGTAATTTCAAATTTTCCTCCAAATTTTCTCGTTCAGTCATCATCAGTTAAGCACTCGATGCCTCTCCAATATCTTCCTACTTCTAAACGATCAACATTGTTTATATATCTCCCGCCTTTTCATTTTTTAGCTATATTTTTTTCGTTGTCGTTGTATCTACCTATTGATCGGGCTGTTTATCGATCCAATTGGTTATCATTCTAACGATTCAGCTAGCAAACCACCTATCGATCCAACTGGCTAACTCCCTACTTGTTTGTATTTAGATCTAACTATATTTGTCTAGCTATTAATCTATCTAGTTTATTATGCCTATATTTCGATCGAGTTATCTATGTTTCTAGCTATATTTACTCTATTTATATTGCTCTATGTACACTATTGTCCTCAGAATTCAACGAAGATCCATACTTCTTTCTCTTCTGCCATTTTCTCCTACAAGAAAGAAATATTTAGCTTTTAAAACAATATGGCTTTAAATACATATTTGTAAAGACACACATACATCAATATATGAATGCATATATATATATATATATATATATATATATATACCCACAGTTGCTTTCAGAGTAAGGAGAATTTACTCACGAAGAGAAGAGAGGCAATATATATATATATATATATATATATAATATATATATATATAATATATATATATAATGTGAGTGTGTGTGCACTCACAAATATAAACAAACATATATCTCCGTATCTTAAAACACTAGGTTTTTTTTTCATTAGATATTGATGGATATTTATGTATGTGTGCGTGTGTGTCGACCCGGAAGTTTTGTGGCGGCAAAATGTCTTTAACGTTTCTGTTGGTAAAGTTGTAGCCCTAGCCCAGTTCTAACTGAGCAGGCTTTTGATCATAAGTTTTCTAGCCAAGATCACCACCATCTTTGGTATTTCATTATCCACTATGTTCCTTTCTTCTTAAAACTGTAGGGTGAATGTTCTTTAATCGAGAATCAGTATTTCTAACAGGTCGATACACTACTTAGAGGCCGTTGCTCTCTTGTGCTTGTAGAGGTAATAGTGATGATATACTAATTCTCATGTCTTTTACCTACCTCACCCAACTCCTTCAACATTCTAATTTTAGTGAAGTTTCCTTAAACTCACGCAAGACCCAACCACCATCTCCCACATTCTTCTCGGTTAATAACTATCTTACTGCCTACCACCACCGGCGATATATTGTGTAAGGTGTACTCATTGCTCTTGCCGCTAAAATACAGTGACCTCATTCTTCGACTTGCTTCTCGTCTCTTATCTTGTCTTCACCACATTTATTCAGTTGGTTTTAACTACTACTACTTTGCCAACAAAGCCAAATCTCGATCTGAAATAGCTCACAAATCTCCTCAATCACCTTTCTGTGAAATAAAAAAGAAGGAAGCCAGGTTGATAGGTTGTTTTCATAAAGAGTAGCCCAAAATGTAACTTAAAGACTACAAGGATTTATTTGTTCGGTTCGTCATAATTTCAGTTTGGTGCCCCAGTTCTCTTTGAATTTGTTTACTCGTAACTTTCTAAAAAATGCATATTTTTAATGAAATCTCACTTCTTTTGGGAACGTAGATTACAATTATTGCGGTAACATGAAAAAAAAATGCTTTTGGAGTTTTGTATTATTCCTCGACCTTTAAATATGACATTCTACCGAAATAGGTTTTGGAGAGTTGGTCGTGGGGGGGTGGGGTAATCCAAAACACCTGTACAATTATATTTTTTTCAAAATTTAATCAAAATAATCCTAAGCTGCAATCTCGAAAATCCATCTCTGACAAATTTCGTTAGATATTGTTCAGAAAGTTATGAATCGCAGTTGGGCACCAAACTGTAATCATGCTGATGGGTTCTAATTTCTTTTTTAAATTTAATATGATGTTTAATAGATTCTTATCTTTAAATGCTAGAGGTAGCAAATATCCCTAATTTATTATAAGGCAAAGAAACGGAAAAAATAAGTAGTGTGATCCGCTAGTTTAGTCCCATCTGGTAACCCTTAAAGGAAGGGTAACATTGAACTCTAGATATAGATATACAGAAACACTGGGTGGTCACAACTAGAACATTTTTTATCCATAGATCGGGGCAAGCTTGGGTCTTTGAAACGCAATGTGAGCGCTTTATAACTAATGCCACCTGCTTTGGATTACCTGATACAAAACATCTTTTAAAGTAATCTAAGTTAAACCTTCCATCAAATTTCATATTAATTGATGTTCCAAACACCAACAGCTTCATAATGGCAGTTATTGTACTAAATTCGCTATTTTTTTTAAATAACTGAAGTAGTGTAAATCACCATAAATCAGGGTTTCTGTTTAGCCTCTCGTCTCTCCATCGTCGTTGATTACGGTGATATACTGTGATATTGTCTCTTACAAATTTGTGTTGGGGTTAAGTCGTAACTTTCTTCCTGTAGTTGTTTAGCCCTAAGTCAGCTTTAATCGAACAGACCTGTCTGGACAAAAGTATTCCATTTGTGAGGGACTCTATGTTATACAATAAATCCTTTTTAAAAACTGCATGGTGATTTGAGAGATTTCTAACGGATCGAGGCTCTTGTAACTAAAATAGAAAACATGGTTTGAACTGTCATTGGATAATATTGGTTAGTTCCAGTCAACTACTAGAAATGATTTGATTGATTGTTCTTATTGGAAAACTATTAATCATACTACCATTCCACCTAAAGTTGGGCCTATATTCAATGGGGTTGCATCTTCGAATTTCTTTCACCGATCGTGTCAACTTTTTCCGATTTTTTTCTCCTTAAATCTTCGGGTTATTGTTGTTTTGAACATTTGAGATTCAATATCTGCGAACTGTTGTTATTATTTCAGTCAGACACTAATTAAGATGAGGAAGTATTTAAGCTGTGGTATGTATTTTTGTATTTGAATCGTATACAAATATATCTAGTTTGTATTTGATGCGTGTAAATATGGGGTTACATTTTCGTCTTAAAGTGAAACTGAAACAGCAGCGTTTATATTTTCTAATCGTTAAACAGCAAATGTTTTCAAATACACACAAAATCTTTGTAAAGGGATCTCCATCGGTTTCATTTAACTGGATTACCTGCTCGCTGAATTGGCGTGGAGGTGGTTGAACATTCTATAGGCACATGTATCCTTAATGTAACTATTTTCGAGTAGAATCATCTTGGTACAGTGTGTTGATAAGGCCCACATCTGCGCGATTGTTAAGCGAACTTTCAAACCTTTCGATCATGTAAATTGCTTGCTTAACTGTGACAAGTTTCTGATTTAAAAAATTTAAATATATACAATTTGTAATTTCCGAATCTTCGATGCTTAAAACAAAGTCAAAGACCGCATTTATTGCTTTTTAGAAGGACATAAAAACTTTGAGGGTTAAACGAATAACTTGTTTTCTCTTGATACACGCTGAACCTGGTAGAAATAGCAACTAAATTTTAATTTAAACCTACCGTCTTAAAAATGGAAGCACACATGGATTATCTAATATAATCTTTGGTATTCAAATGCCTGGGTGTGGCGTAGGGTGATGAAGACGTTGAATCGATCGAGTGGACCAGGTTTAGAAACTTAACCTGTTTCTTCATAACTAAGATAAACTCGGTACACACACGTGCTTTCATAGATTAAAGATTTGTTAGTTGTTTGAGATCAACTATACCCCTCCCCCCACCTCTGCCCTACTAGCTCTTGAATTCCGTTTTCAAATGTATGAAATCTATATTTTATATTTTTCTCTATTTTAGAATAAGTAAAACTACTATAACTTCCTTTAGTTGTTTAGTCCCTGGTCAGCTTTAATCGAGCAGATCTATCTGGACAAAAGTATTCCATTTGTGAAGGACTCTTTATTATACAATAAATCCTTTTTAAAAACTGCATGGTGATTTGAGAGATTTCTAACGGATCGAGCGACTTCGTAGAAGCTCTCGTTGTTTCTCATGCTATTTTTGAAATGATTTAGCTTAATAAATATGTGTGTATACATACATGCGCACGCGCGAAAGACAGGACATTCAACTCGGAAGGCCTTGACCGTGATGGCTCAGACAAACATACATACACAGTCATCGGGAAGTGTGTATTAATTTTCTTGGTGTTTGTACAGGAATGGATTTATGGGAGGTGCTCGCTTGTTATTTGATATTGATCGGATCCAATAGATAGGAAAGAAGATAGTTTATATTATATTTTTAAGAGGGTTATTAATTTTTCTTATCTCATTGCAGTTGTATCTTGCCGAGCACACACACATACAAGTATGTTTGTGTTCTTTTTATTTTCTAATGAGCATTATAGAAATATGGAAGTTGTTTTTAGTGTTAGGCATATGTACATATACTGAAGTGAAAGTAACACCCACACTATATATGTTTGTGTGTGTATGCATATTATATTCATCTATCTATCTACCTTATATATATATAATGATGGCGGGAAACGTGACATCAGAAATAACGAAACTGAAGAAGACAAAATGTCTGGCTTGATTTGAATATAGCGGGATGGCGTCGAAGTTGGGGTGGTAGGGCATTGATATACAGAGAGATGGCAGAGTTAGAAGAAATGTGCAACTGCTACAATTGGGTCAGTACCGCCATTGGCTTGTACATTGTATCATAGTATGCACTCTCTTCCTATCTCTCTCTCCCTCTCTTCGCATACACACACACTCGAACGCACGTGTATTTTTCGTTGCTAAATTGTCAGTTACATAGTTGCAACTTTATGTAGCTGCTGCTATTTTTACATGCTTTGTATGAGGATTTGCTTGTGTGTTGAAGTGTAGCTGTGTGCGTGCATATATATATATATAATATATATATATATACATTCATATATAGTGTGTCTATACGTGCACAGGTATGGTTTTATTAGGCCTCAGATCGCCTCTGGTCGAAACAGAACTGTGATATCAAAGTGTTCCAGCTGTGACCATTTTGTGTTCTTGCACATCCAGGACTGCAGTGTCTTTTCAGTGGACTGTGATTTAATGGAAATTTGTTAGCTGTTAATTCTAGCTGGTCAATCGACCACGTAAAGGTTTGTTGGTTCCTATTATTCATATGTATACGTGTGAATTTATAGGGTGTGTGTATACATACGTACATATATATTTGTATATTTATGTGTGTGTGTGTATATATATATATATATAAAGAGAGATAGAGAGAGACATGCAGAACGGTAAAATAAATAACAGACTGAGTATTTGAATCGATTTAATTTGCTGAAAACTCTTGAAGGCAGTGCTCCACCATGGCCTCGGTTCATAGATTGAAATCAAGGAAGAAAATTATCTCTGTATACTCAACAATGCATATGAAGTTTGTAATCCCCAACCACTTTGTATCTTGTATAATTAACCCCTTCTCCTTCTAAGTATATAGGCAAATCTTAAGCTAACCGAAGTGGGGAGATGTACTGAATGAGTATACTGAGAAATAAATTGTAAGTGAATTCAATTGTCTCTTAATCGGAGAGAGAGAGAAAAAAAAAAAAAACAAAGAAAAGGGGAAAATCTATTAGTAATAATTTTAAGCGATCGTCAAAGATTATAAATAGCTTTTTGTTATGACTTGTTATTTCTTAATTACTCAATGTCATGACAGTTCCATTCGCCCACCTCTGTGACCTACTTTTGATTTGTCTATCGATTACGCCACCCTAAAAGATACCCTGCTATTTTTTTTCTTTTCTTTTTTCCATTAGGTCTTACACCTTTGTGTGTATGTATTTTGTTTTCGTCTGGTTGGGGAGGTAGCAAATGCCTCCATATGTTTTCAAGACAAAATTATTGTTTTTAAATGTGTATGTGTGTGTGCATATGTCTCCTACATATCTGGATGTATATTTATGTTACTTATAAATCCATTGGCCGTGGTTTAGTTGTGTTTAAAACAAAAGTATGTCTCTACATTCTGAGTCGAAATCCCACCGAGGTCAACTTAGCCGTTTTTTTCCTTCCTTGTTCAATAAAATCAGTATCCGGTTACAAAGAACTGGTGTCATTATGATTTACTCTTGTATTACTATCGTCATATTCCAATAAGTGAAACAAGGAAAATAATGAAAATATGTATTAAGACAAATGTTCTTTTCGTGGTATATATGCATATCCTTGCTTGGGGAATGTTAAGAAAAGGAGGGTTGGTGGTAGGGAGGTATTTTCCCAGTAGAAGGTTATGTAAATATAAATACAGGGTGTCTAGTTGTAGTTTCACAGCATTAAAATGTATGAGAAATAAATCTTTTGAAAAGGACACTTTCTGTTGTTGCATGTAGCCTTCCCGAATGAATGTAACACCCTAAGTAAACTTAAGCGGAATGAAGTGTTATGCACCCTTGTATATTTTTATCAGCTTTGAACTCATGATGTGTGAAAAAGTAGTCTCAATTTTTAACCATTCAGCCAGTCAGCTTTAAAAAAAAAGATCCATAACTTGGACTTAACCACAAAGTGTTATTGTTGCCCAGCCTATTAGAAAAATCAACAATATCTACTTCAAATTACATCCTGTTCTTTTGAAAGGACACTAGTCCTTAATAGACAGTGTTTGAAAAAAGGTCAGATAGTCATGGTTGGGATGCCTTTGATCATATGTCTGCCGGATTACGGCCAATGTAGGGTTAAGCATTTATTTTTTGGGATATTGTGTGATTTGATTATTTTAGTCAAGATGATGATGTGACAATTATTATCGTTATATTTAGTGTCATATTTTCAAACCTTTTCTCAAATGAGTTCGTCTGTTCTACATTTGATTTTTTGTCACTCAGTGGTGTTTGTGTAGATGTATGTAGAAATAAAGAAACTTATATTTTATATGTCAGGGTTTTAGTCAGAGTAAGCTTTTCCTAGCTGGTGATGCACAGCCTAAGTACCTGCAAGAAAAATAGGGAAACTGGAGATTTAATCCAGATAGTTTCCAACAGTGAACTAAAAGTTGCTAAAGAAAAATTTAAAAAGTGTTTTAATGTATTATGCTTTTGCCAATACTGAAGGTTGAGTTTCAGCAAAGTAAAAAGAATTGTTTAAATAAAAGATGAAAAAATGTAGATAAGTAAATTGGAGGATGAAAATCTCATTTTTTTCCTCTTTTTCTCAGGATCCTCTCTTTTTCACTGTCTCTGACATGTTGATTTTCTCTCTGCATTTTAAAGTAATAATTATTGCTGTTTTAGAATTTTCTCTTTGGTATGTATTTGTAGAACTTAAAAGTTAAATTCCTACATACAGAGGAGAATTATATTTGTGCGTGACAGAATGGCAAAAGTAATGATGTCACCAAAATAATTTGGATATGTGCTAAGATAAGAAATACTGGTGCCAAGGTTACATCATTTTGGTAGATGCTGTTTTTGGTTACCACTGTTTCTTAAGCTAATTTTAGTTAAGGTGTGTTTGTAATTATATGTGGTAGGTCTGAAAATAGCAAAAATGCCAACAAGTGCTGAAAGTTTCTTTGTATGTGCCAGCTGATGATTTCTTCAAATGTTTGATGAGGTTATTGTACTTAGAACCAAAACTATTCCTCTTTCTTCCTCCCTCAACTTCTTAAACTGTTTCCTATGTTTTTTTTTGCTTATTTTTTATTCTTTTACCACTGGACAGTAAATCACACCCTGCTAACTGAATAGTGTACTTTACTTTCTTATTACTACACTTAACCTGGTGAGTACCACAGCATAGTACCATATAGGAATACTACTAAAGAATTTGTCTTTTTAGAGTAAGTCAGTTTGGTGGCTATCCCACTTCAAGCTTTGGACATCCCAAAGGGAATTTCACTGAATTGTACTCTTTTTTATTGACTCATTGGCCTGATTATAACTGAAGACACAGTACAGTGTAGACAACTTTGTAAAACCACCAACTTTTCATCTGTTTGCCTGGGATCTTGTAAGTGTGCCTGTGTCTAAAAGGGCTGTTACCTCTTTACCAAATTGAAAAAAAATTGTCCCCTGTGTTTCTCTCTTCCTGTGTCATGCTTCAACACTATTAACCTCACCTTGTTATCACTGTCTCACAGTGATGAGTGAAAAGTCTACTCAATAATTTCTAATAAGAGCTAATTAAAAGACCATTGTTATACATACTCCCAAACATGCCTCTTACTATTTAATAATTCCAAAGCATCATAATATTTTTCATACTGTCTTGACATGCTTCATGCTTGTGTAAGAATAGCTTCTTTTTTACTAGGAAAGGCATGAGAGTCACCATTTCTCCTATTCCTCCTTAAGCATTATTATCATCTTGTGTTTAGTTGCATTCCTTTTTGTTCTGAGTTAAAATCTCTCTGGAAATAGACTTGTCCTCTTTCTTTGGATTTGATCAAATGTGTATCAGCCAAGTACTGACATAAAATCTCATCAACAAAGCCCTCCCTATGAATGTGTTGCCTTTTGCCTATGACAGAAGTCCTCATTATTCAACTACTTCTCATCCTTCCAGCATCAGATAAAGTATCAGTCAAGTACTGGGGTTGATTTAATTGACTAAATTTTGGCCCAGTGCCTGTAAAAAGTATTGTGGATAGCAGAGAATATGATGATGTTTCAATATGTATTCTGTTTTTGTTATTAGGTTGTTTTGCAGACTGTATTGATTTGTTGTTGTTTTTTTCTTTCTCTCTTCTTTTCTCTTGTTAAATATTAGATGGCTGAAAATGGACAGGAAGAAGTAGATCCATCATTGGAAGATCAACTTTTAGCTGAGGACGAAGCTGAAGAATCTACAGAAACCATGGAGAATGGTCACTCTGACGATTATCAAAAATTAATCGATCATGGAATCGATAAGAAAGTAGCTGATGAATTGATTAAAATTTACAAAACTGGTGAGTTACTTACTACTTCTTTTAGTTTTTGTAGTTATTATTGTTACACATTTAACATGAACACCATGAAAACTGCTATTAATGTAGTGACAAGGAAACCTGATGAGAGTATTAAAAAATAATAAATATTACATTTATTCTTATAGGAAAGCAAACTTTTATGTAAGTGTGCGTGTGTGTGTATTAATTGGGTTTATATTTCTAGACGTAAAGAATTTGTGCTATCTTAATTAGGAGTACTCCGTCAGTTATGACGACGAGGGTCCCAGCTGATACTATCAATGGAAAAGTTAGCTTGTGAAATTAATGTGCAAGTGGCTGAGCACTCCACAGACACATGTACCCTTAACATAGTTCTCAGGGAGATTCAGTGTGACACACAGTGTGGAAAGTCCAGCCCTTTGAAATACAGGTACTACTCATTTTTGCCAGCTAAGTGGACTGGAGCAACGTGAAAATAAAGGACACGACGTGTTGCCGGGAATTGAAGTCACAACCTTACAATCATGGGCCGAATGCCCTAACCACTAAGCCATGCGCCTTCATGCTATCTTAATTAAATTACATATGACAAACAGCCATAGAATATAAACACATTTGTTTATCGTTGTACCATAATATATATCTATCCGTTTGTTGATCTATTTCATCATCATAATCATTTAACAGCCATATTCCATGCTGACATGGGTTAAACGGTTTGAGAGGGAACTGGAAAGCCAGAGGGCTGCATCAGGTTCCTGTCTGATGTGGCATAGTTTCTATGGATGGCTGCCTTTCCTAACATCGTGTGTGTGCGTGGTATGAAGGCGCATGGCTCAGTGGTTAGAGCATCACGCTTATGATTGTGAGGTTGTGAGTTCAATTCCTGGGCCGGGCTGTGTGTTGTGTTCGTGAGCAAGACTCTATATTTCACGTTGCTCCAGTTAACTCAGTTGTAGAAATGAGTTGCGACATCACTGGTGCCAAGCTGTATTGGCCTTTGCCTTTCCCTTGGATTACATCAGTAGTGTGGAGAGGGGAGGCTGGTATGCATGGGCGACTGCTGGCCTTCCACAAACAACCTTGCCCGGACTTGTGCCACGGAAAGTAACTTTCTAGGTGCAGTCCCTTGGTCATTCATGACTGAAGCGGGTCTCCAATATATATATGTGCGCGTGTGTGTGTATATATATATATATGTAGTTACATATATATCTTTGTACCATAATATAAAATATATTCACATTTGGGTATACATAATATATTATGGGAGAAAAAGTAGTAAGTATATGTAAAAGACTTTTATTCATTCATTTGAAACTAGAGTCACTCTACCACTTGCCAATTTCTCATATTGTATAATGTTTCAAATGACAAAAAGGTGAACCTTTTGTCCCCCTACAGAAACTCTGAGTGATGGATTGAATCATCAGTTGGTACACAGACTTAATGGATTTTAAACCAATTAACTCAGCCATAGTACTTATTTTTTATTTTAAGTTTGGTACTTATAGAATATTTTTATATGAGATGGCAAAGTGACAGAATTTAAACAAACCTACACCAATGGTCAAACAGCAAAGCACAGTCATGATGCACACACAGACACGCACAACATGGTTTCAATTTCTTAACCACACACCCATCCCTATATATATAATTGAAGAGCTTTTGCACAGCTTCCATCTACTAAATTCACTTGCAAGGTATTGGTCATTTGGGTGCTATGGAGGAAAGCACTTGTTCAAGGTACTGCACAATGGAACACAACCCAAGACCATGTAGTTGAAGAAAAGCAAATTTATTTACTCAGCTGTGCCTGCACTTTGTATATATTTATGATTTGCAGGTATGCATGTGTGATTAAAAGTTATAGTCTGATATCGCTTCTTATATTGAAGTCTTGGGTTGATCAGTATCCTGTGGATGTAGTTGTGTTTACAGAAACTCTTCAAAAACCTATCATACGTCTCTATGTATCTGTGTTTGTGTATTTTAACACACCTAGTTGTAAAAGGAATGATGCTTCAAACTATTAACTTAGTATTTTAACAAATATATTCTGTTACGATAAGTACTAGAGCAGATATGAATGATTGTCCAACTGGATATGAAGTTCACTTTATATTTAGCCTGATTGAATAGGAACCTGAAATTAGTATATCTAAATGTGAGGTGACAACTGCAATAACATAAACAACCCTCACCCCTCAGCATCAAGTACTTTTTTTGAACTCCTTGCCTGTGTACCTGTGTAGATTATGTAATATTATATATATATATATATATTAATTTATATACGTATATATAGTCTTTTATTGTTTTATACATTTCGACCGAGAGGGTGTGGCCATGCTTGGGCTCCTAACCACATGGTTTCAGGTTCAGTCCTACTGCATGGGAACTTGGGTGAGTGTTTTCTGCTATATCCTTGGGCTGACCAAATCCTTGTGAGTGGATTTGGTTGACAGAAATTGAAAGAAGTCTGTCATATATATGTGTGTGTTTGTCTTCCCTTCACTGCTTGACAACCAATGCCCCTGTAACTTAGCGGTTCAGTAAAAGAGACCAATAGAATAAGTACTGGGCTTAAGAAAATGAGTACAGTGCTTGATTTGTTCAGCTAAAACCCTTCAAGGCAGTGCTCCAGCATGGCCACAGTCAAATGACAAATAAGTAAATGGATAAAAGAATATATATATATAAATATACACACACACATACTTTTTCTGCATTGTGCTTAACACTGGGAGATAGCTTGTGAACATTGTTGTCTGGCCCATCTACAGTTGACTGTAGTTTACAATCAATTATCTTTGGCTGAAATCTTTATCCGTTTGAACAGTAAAGTAAAACCCAGTATATTTATAATTATAAACAAATTTGTTGGTTTGTTTTTAATTGAATGCTGATCTAAAATCAGATAATACTTCCTCTCAAATCAATACCTCTGCTTCATTTAAGATTGATTCTTAGATATCTGTATTAAATATCTGAGATGTTTTCTGGGGTTTTCTATTTCACTTTATTTCTGTCTTTTCCTCCAGATAATGAAGTAACTTTTTTCTTTTTCTTTTTTTAATTGTAGAAATAAATTATTACATTAATTAGGAACTTCTTTTAGCTAGCTAGAAAGACGACATGAAGTTGCTCAGCCTGCTAAAAATACTAACTAAATCTCTCTAAATCATCTCTACCATCTTAAAAAGTGGAAACAGAAAATATAAACTCATGGATGCATTGTAACAAAAACAGACAAAACAAAAAAAAAATATGATGTAGTAGTCATGACTGCCATGCCTTTAATCTGTCTGCTCAATTAACATCAATCTGAGGCTGAACAACAGCTACATGTTATTTTTCTTTCTCTTGTTCTGCAAATGAATTATGGCAGTGCCTTTAACAAATGTGTGCCCTTCCCTTTCGCATTCAGATTGCTCTGTCAAATTTAATATTTATTCACATTGCTTTGAATTAATCATGCATTATCTCATAGCTTTGAGATTTCAATGATGTGATTGTTTATTTTTAGAATGACTTTGTGGGGTAAGTGTAAAAAGCCAGATCTGGCAGGTTTGAACATAAAACAAGTAGATTTGAGCTGGATATGGCTAGTTTAAATACTAAAGGGTTATTAAACCTGCTACTGATCCATAGAAGTAAGGTACTGGTTTTACAGGTGACCCTGGCTGGCCATGTGGTCAGTAGGTCACTGGAACTCTTCTAATCTACCTGTTGTAGTTATTCAGGTGGATGATGAACTTAAATTATCATCCATTTTGTAAACATGCAGGTCACTGATCATATTGTAACTTCCTTCCACCAGACTTATAGGCCCTACAATGGGTCAGGGATGTGATGCTACTACCTTTTCACTTTTGGCTTAGCCATGAAAAAAGATCCTCTAAATTTCTGACTTTATTAAAATAGATGTACAAAGCATTTTCACAGTTTCAATTTATAGCTTCAGTCAGTTATTCTTCAGTAGGCTTATAGTCCATAAGGAGGCAATTTAACTCTAAAACCTACAGATGCAGCAATCATTCTATCACGTTGTTGGGAAGTCTGAAGTCAGCTCAATTGAGCAGACTCCATTGATCATAGAATTAGGCAGGCATGGGCATGGCTATGTGTTAAGAAATTCACTTCTCGGCTGTATGGTTTCATGTTCAATAACACTGTGTCATCCTCTGCTATGGCTCCATTTCTCAGATATGTGCATATGTCTGTGTGAATATTTCCAGTATATGCTACACATGGAAAAGTGCTGAGCTACAGTGTTGTTTCTTGACATTCCTTGTTTATAGATTGTCCATTTACTTGAAAAAGAGGTAAAGTTTAATGGCAGGAAGGGCATCCAACTGTAAAACAATACCTCAGTAATGTGTGTGAGACCCATGTAAGTATGGAAAAATGAATGAAAAATGAACAAGCTAGGTTAAGCGCTAAAGATATACTAAAGAATATACTGCATTCCAACATGCAGCAGTTTATCAATTGTAGCAGTGTGCATTGCACATTCTTCTGTTGACTATCCTGCTCATTTTGTTAGAACTTCATCAGCTTATTGATGGTCCAGCAGTAGCTAACTTTTCTTTATTGTGAATTTGCAGCCCCAAAATTTATAACTACAGACTTACATAGGAATTTGTTGAGGGATAAATTTGACTTCTGTAAGATAGAATAATTGTCAAAATAATTCTTGATGTTTTATAGGCACAGAAGTGGCTGTGTGGTAAGTAGCTTGCTTACAAACCACATGGTTCTGGGTTCAGTCCCACTGTATGGCACCTTGGGCAAGAGTCTTCTACTATAGCCTCGGGCTGACAACAGCCTTGTGAGTGGATTTGATAGACGGAAACTGAAAGAAGCCCGCCGTATATATGTGTGTGTTTCTGTTCCCCAACCATTGCTTGACAACCGATGTTGGTGTGTTTACAGCCCTCGTAACTTATCATTTTGTCAAAAGAGACCAATAGAATAAGTACTAGGGTTAATTTGTTCAACTAAAGGTGGTGCTCCAGAATAGCTGCAGTCAAATGACTGAAACAAAAGGATATTTGTTAGGATACACACACACACACACCAGGTTTCATCATCATGTCTTTTTTTATTGCTGACATGGATGGGTTTGTTTCAGCTTATCATGCTAAAGCAGAGGGAGGAGGGGGAAAAAAACAACCCATTTATTTCAGAAAATAACATTAGATTTTAGTTTCCCCGGATCTATATCTTGAGACAAATTACATAAAATCAGTGGGTGGGGTCATAGATAGAACTTCTGTTTGGTACTAGATCTCAGAGATGATGTCCAGTTTGTGTTAGCAGCTGGTGTTGTTGGTGGATATGGAAGATCCTTGTGGTAGGAGTGGGTCTAGAATTAGTTCACTCAGCTGTGAGAACAGGAATAATGGCATAAGATATGCAGGCATTAACATGATGTTTTGTAGACTTAAGATTAAAGACATATTCCAGGTGTTGCATTCTAAGATTTAGGATTAAAGACACAGTCACATATGACAAGACTAAGGGGTAAAAGACAACTCAGTATTGTTGCTTTGTAAGACTTAAGATTAAAGACACACAGATGTTGTCTTATGTTGTATTGCAGGAGCCTAAAAATTCATGTTCACATGTTACATTGTAAAACTTAGAGATGAAAAGAAATGGGCACTCCAACTTATACAATTCATGGGAATATAAAATAAGTTTAAAAACTTTTTGTAATATTTTATGCAATAAGCTAATTACAATAATTGATAGTAGTGACTAATATTTCCAGTTCCTAATATATGTTAAGCCCCTGCTAATATGTTTCAAGTTTAGAATGATGCTTGCAATTTATGGTAAAAGATAGGCATTCATAAATGTAGCAATCCTTTGATTACTATTTTCAGTTTTGTATCACACTTAATGGATTTTCTGTTAGCTGTTCTTTTATTATTGATTATTTTATCAACCTTTGAGATATGAAAGATTAAGACAGTATTTAAAGTATGATCCACAGGCTACTGTTCTAGTAGTCATAGAGTACTTTATCCTCTTAATCTTCAGTGCCTGTAATTCAGTGTGAGATTTCTGTATATCTGCTGAAAGTAAACATTCTAGAGTCTTTGAAATGAAGAGAGTCATGATGTTTCTTCACACCCTAAAACCTAGTTAAACTATGTTCTGTGCTAAAATCAGGGTAGCTATGGCTAAAATGATGATTAAAAGATGTGTAACAAACATAAAGTGTGTTAAGACATCTGACACAGTAGAGCTGTGGGTAGACCCCCACATCACTGTTTTCAATGTCATCTGTTTGTTTATGATATAGAACCAACTATAGTTAGTAACTCAACTACAACTGTTATACAATAAGTTGTTCATAAAAGAGTTGATACAATCCCTATAACACTTACAGCCTCTTTTCATACTAGTGAGATTTACCCAGTTATTGCTCAGCTGGAATATCTGATCTGATCTCATTCTTGAAAAGTTAGTTCTTCTCTTACTGCTAAATTATTTTATGATTATTGCTATATTACTGCTTCATAAAAATACCTTTATTGATGTTTTTTATTCAATACATCTGGTCATTCCTTTAACCCTTTTGATAACAACCTGCCTGAGATTGTCTTTGCCCTATGATACAAACTTCCTGTTTTAAAGTGAGCTAAATTAAAACCTTACATTAAAATTTCATGTTAATTTATATTCCAAACTCTACCTTTAACAATGATGAAGTTTTTTTTATGCAAAATTCTTAATTTTCGAAATAATTGAAACAAAGGCTGTATTTCTCAACAGAAATATGCTAACAACATGGTTAAATATTTGAATCATCTTCACTATTTGAAGTGACAGTAGACAAATATAGTTCAGATTGTTTCACTATAGTTCATACTCATTTAGAAGAACAAAAAAAAAACTATACTATTACAATCTATATCCTAGTATATATGGTTATCTGTAATAAAGATCCATTAATACACAAGTTCCTGCTCAGGCCTGGTCTTGAAAAGATTAACCATAATTTGTGTTATTGATCTTTTATAATGAGAAACAATAATACAGAAGGTTTACTATTGATTGACAAGATAATAAGAAAATGCCTGCTGCTTTCTGAATACTGCCTGAAAGAGGCACTCAAGTCATCATCTGGAAACCGATCCCTCATAGGGACACTGAATGATGGAATGAAATATGTGGTATGTTTGACACCATACATGATGCAAAGTGTAGTCAATAGATGATGACTATGATTGTTTCACAATCTCTTTGGTAGATATGAACTTCAAAAAATCCACTAGTTTTCTATTGAAGCCACTGACTTCATGTGAAAGTCAGCAATATAGAATCCATATACAAGCTTTGTTAGCTATTGTTTATTATTCATTGTAGATGTATGGCCTTGTGGTTAGCGTGTTTGGCTCATGATCTTAAGGTTGTGGGTTTGATCTCTTGACTAAGCAACTTGTGTTCTTGAGCAAGACATTTTGTGTTTCAGATGCTTTTCATTATCAATTAATAGTAATTGATTGTGATAACATGACTTCTCCAAAAATCACTGTGATGATATTGTTGTATTTTGCCCTATCACCTTACTTGGAAATGCATATCAGCCAAGAGCTGGGGCTGCATTCTCTCTTCCAGCTGTCTCATCTGAATGTTCTGTGTCAAGGGTGGCAGTTCATGTGAGCACCTAAAACAGTTAGCAAAAGCATGGCACATACTATTGATTGATACTTGCTTGTGAGAGAAGGCTATGGTGAGAACTTGACGTGGCAATAAAGACTAAGCCTTTGTTGTATAGTATCTTAGTTTGCCTCAACACTTACCTTTTAACTGCAATAATGACTCACAGGAGGTAAAAGTTTTTTTTTTTATGAGGGTGGGTTTGTGGAAAATGCATTATCAATGAAGATTGTTGACTCTATCCACCAACCACCTGTCTGCATGCTATAGATAAGTTTTATAGTAGTGGTAATAATGACAATCCATTCTACTATATACCTGACGTTTTGGTGGAGGTTAGTTGATTATATAGACCTCAATATTTGTAGAAAGGAAGAAAGGCAAAGTCAAACTTGGCGAGATTTGAACTCAAAATGTAAAGACAGTTGAAATGCTGCTAAGCATTCTGTCTTGCACGTTAACAATTCTGCCATCTTGCCATCTTAATAATAATAATTATTATAAAGGAGTAAACCAATCATCATTTGTGTCACTGACAAAGTGAGTATAAACTAGTTATAGATGTTTATATTTCAGTTTTGTTCCTATCTGTGCTTCAGACAGTTATTATCAATTAATAGTAATTGCTATATTACACGAGTAAGAATAGGGTGACTTTTGTGAAGAAATGGTGGAAGGATTCTGTTTGTGTGTGTGTATTTGTTTACATTTATGCTTCTTTAAAAACTACCAAGTTGCAAGTAGTGATGTCATTTTTCTTGTTAACAAAATGTCTGCTGACTCTATACCTTTAAAGATATGCAGAAGAAACATTGTATCTGAAAAATAGGTAAAGTTTAGCTAACAGGAAGAGAATCTGGCCATAAAGCAGTGCTGCAATATATTCATCTAACCAATGCAAGTATGGAAAATAAAGAAGACATCAGGCAATGTAGTTCTTGATAGAATTAAAATAAAAGTCTGGATGGATGATCATGGTTGGAATAGATTTCATCATAGGTTTGCTGTACCAGAATTGACCTCCTAGGCTAAACAAGAACCAATATGAGCATTGTTGTATCAACTTATAATTCATAATTGACTGAATTCTTGTAAATCTATGTAGAATCAGCAATGTAAGTAGTAATGATTGTGAATATTAAGTAGTAAGAAAAATTTTTTTAAATTTTTTAGCAATAAATAAGGATAATCGCCAGTGTTAAGGATGTTGAACATGGACAGATCCAGTTCTAAATTTATACCTTCTTTTTAACCACTTACCATTTATCCTCACCCCTATCACTGTGGCTTAGTGATTGGGAAGATGTTGATGAGAAGGTAATGAAAAGAGTTGGAGGAAAGCAGGTGGAGACTTCAGCATGAAGTGAGAGAGATTCCAAATATAGATATACATCACAACCTCTGTCACCACCACCCTATTTTTACCTCAGTTCTGCTAGGCTTGCTTTGGTGGAGGGAGGGGGTGTCTTCTCTAGTGTAACCTGTGGCCACTTGCAGTAGTCCTTTGTCATCTCTTTCATGAAACTTGGCCTCTTTAGCTCAGTCATCTGTAGATAATTTCGAATTTTCCGTCTCTTGATGACCCAACTTTCATTCTAAAATACCTTCATGTATCAAATATTTTGTGTTTCCAAAATTAGCAAGAATTAAAATTTTTGCTTCTCACAAAAAGAGCTAGAATCCAAAGCTTTAAGCATGACCCTTTCTTTGTGTTTTTATGCAGTTCTCAAAATTCTGTTCAAATTATTTCTGTATGGTGCTTTGTTGTTATTGTGCCCCAAGTCAGTCTTTATTAAACTGATGTGATGATCTTTAAGTGGTAGGATGTGATTTGAAAGAGATCTGGCCGTTATTTTTAATAGGTTGCGCAATCATGTTGCAATTCCCTAGTCTTCTCATGGCGTGGACTCCCACTTGGCCAGCTCTTGTCAAGCCATCCAACCTATGCCAGCATGGAAGGAGGACGTTAATCGATGATGATGTTACATAGATCTGTTTTGTCTAATTGTTGGACTTACATTTTAAATAAAATGAATACTCACAGGTTGGTGTATGTGTGTGTGTATTTAATATATATAGGTTGTCCTCAAAAAATGTATGCTCACACTGAATAATTTATAAAGTGAATGCTTACTAAAATAAATTTCATTTTCAAAATTTTATAGAGAATCTACATACAGAATTTAATTTCTTTGTATGTGTTTTCACGTTTCATTTGGTATTTGCATTCTCATTCAATGGCTACCCTCAATTCATTAACTGTTGCCAGTTTTGTACTGTAAACGTTATAGTTTAAGTATCTCCTTTAAAAAAAAGTCTCCTGGTGTGAGGTCTGGTGAACATGAAAGGCATTTTCCTGAACTTCTTCCAGTCCACTTGTTTGGAAAAATCTCACCAAGGTAGGCCCTTAAAATATACTATGGTAATGTGGGGATACCTCATCTTGCTGGAAATAAAACTCCACATTTTCTGTCCTCAGTAATGTGTGGCATAATAGATTTTCACAGCATGTCCAAAAATAGGACCAGTTACTGCACCATCGAAAATGGATAGTGTAATTAAACCATATGATAATGAACTCTACCATATTGTACACTTGATTTTGGAAGTTTATATCTCACAGCCTGCTTGTCAACAGATTTTCATCAACTCTGACAACATGTTTCTTGTGCCCTTTCTTGTTTTATGGGGTTCATTTATGTCTGTGGTCTCCTGGAATGTTTCATTTGGATATTCCGCACAGTTCCATCTACTTCAAACTTATCTTTAGTTTGATGATAAGTCATGTAGTTGGATCTGGTTGAAATTCTCTCTTAAACTGTCTTTGCACTTGACTGCATTTACAAATTTCCAGTAGAACTTTCGGATAAATCTCCTTTGCTCAAAGATTAGTCTGGCTCCCTTCACTATTTCTACTGGGTTAAATCTAAAAGCAAATGAAAATTAATTATCAGCTGTTACAGATTTTCATCAACTCTGACAACTTGTTTATTGTGACCTTTCTTGTTTTATGGGGCTCATGGATGTCTGTGGTCTCCGTAACCCCAGTTTAATTATCTGGAGAGTATGTACCTAAGTTTACCAATTAGTCTGTCTACAGGTAGACAGATCTGTTACCTATAATACACTTCTTCTGTGAATCAGTGTAGTTTGTGAAAAAATGTAACTTAAAGTAGTGATACTAAGGTCCTTAATTGATTGGGTTTAGGAGAACAAGTATGAGTTCCAATCTCTTACAGGAAGGATTGAAGTCAGCCTTTGTCATTCTTATTGTGTTCCCATTACTTGCCTATGTGGACAATGAATTAACAACTGAGTTCCTTACCCACAGGGTCACTGCTAGGGTTGAGAAGGAATTATTGTGTTACTGGAATCAGAGTTAATAGACACATACTGATTTTGACCATACATAAATTATGATATAATGCTGATGGTAGGAGAGGTTCTCTTGCTGGATAATTAACTTCTGTTGGCTATTGTTTATACTTATCCATTGAACTGGATGTGTTTGAACAATAACCAAATTGCTGAAGAAAACATACCCTCTTTAAAGTAGTATCTCGCTTAAATTGGCAACAGCTACTACATGAAACTATTGAACCATAGAGCAAAGAAGGTAGATGTACTGTTAGCTCAGAATCATCATCATCAAATGAAGTAGACAACTGTTTCTCAAAATGGATGGTGGAAAATTTTGTACAACTACAAATCAAAGTATAAAAATAAATTTCAACTGTCAGCTAGTAGGGTATGTAGGAAGCATAGAACATACCCAAGTTTGGTCAAAGCCATGTGCTAAAGATTGGGTCATTAACTATAGTCAAGCAATGGTGTGTCAAAAGTTCTCTTGTAGTAGGATGGTACTATATAAAGTAGTTACCTGCATATAAATAGTGCCTAGAACTAAATTCATCTGGCCTGATGCTGTGTGTATGTACATGAGAAAATGGTGTGGGAGCATTGAGAGTGTAAGAAAACAAATGGAGTGAAACACTGAATTAAAGTTTGAACATTGAAAGTTAAAACATCACTGCTTATTTATAAAACAAATCCAAATAAAAAAAAAATTGGTAAGATTTTTTTAAATGGATTAAAAGAATGGGAAAGTATGAAAGCACCTAGAAACTGACTATAGAAATTATCCCTATTTATCTAGAGGCCATTAGTGATGTAGCTATAACTGTATCAACAATCTCATCCACTGTAGTATTGAGACACTCTTTTCTGCACTGGCAAATAGTCAAATCAGATTTAAGAGCTTTGATGAAGGATCTGGTGGAAGCAATTCTGAATTTAGGAACATGATGTCAGCAATCTTAGCATTTTTTAATTATGTAACTTCTATTCTATAGTGTTTCTTTAATAAAAGAATAAACTTTTCAGTTTTTCATAATATAGTTATTTCATTTAATGTAATGTTTCATGTTACACTTCATTAAAATTTATATTTAAACAATGCTTTAATCTCAAAAATGTAAGGTTATGTGTCTAATTGAGTATGTGTAATTGTAACTTTAATTTTTAAAAAAAAGGCAACAACAGT
Source organism: Octopus sinensis (assembly GCF_006345805.1). Classification (NCBI taxonomy): domain Eukaryota; kingdom Metazoa; phylum Mollusca; class Cephalopoda; order Octopoda; family Octopodidae; genus Octopus; species Octopus sinensis. Next base: position 82,906,193 of record NC_043000.1, read on the forward strand.
ATATCTATACCCATTAAACTCAAATTTGAACAGGCTGGAATGCTAAGAAAGAAGCATAGTGATACACATTGGTAATATGTATTGTATACCTTCAGTCCTTGTAAGAAATAGATCATTAGAATATATTGAGGAGTAAAAGGTTCTGTGTATTGATTGCACAACCGTCATTGCAGTTAATAGTGACAAGGGTATAAACCAATTTCTCAAACTTGGCCAGCTGCTGCACTCGTTAACATATACCACACAACTCTTAAATGGTATGAACAATGCTTTGTTGTTGTAGTTGTTGACTTCATCACACATGTAGTATATGAACATTGATCTCTGTACTTATCCAAGTATTTCCTTCATATCTGTAGACACACTTACATTTTCTAGTTTGTTTTTATCATATATTATAAATTTTGGGATTGTGTGTGTGTGTCTGCTTACTTTTTTTCTTTCAAGTGCATGGTTTTTTTTTTCTCTTACTGTTTCTGTGTTTATATGGTCCCTGTAGAATATGTATTCTTTCTTTAGCCATTCCTCTGTGGGTGTTTGTGTTTCTGAAGCACACTCTCTTATGTATGTTCTTCATTTAGTAGTCTGTGTGTGTGGTCTTCAGCACACTCTCCTGTCAATGTACACTCTCAAATGCTCAGCATGTCTGCTTGTAGTCTTGCAGTATTTTATCCCCTGTGTGTGGTCTTCTATCATGTGATTTTCAGTCTGGGTGGTCCCTCTTCCCTCTCACTGTCTGAAAGTATCCTTTTAATCTATTTATTTACTCCACTATTGTTTCATTTGTGTCTTAGTGTCTATGTCCATTTGTGTTATTATATAACAGATGTCAAAGCTACTGTTTGTAAATTCTCTAAAAGAAAGTGTTGTTAAGATTCTGCTCATTGGTTTGTATTTATTATTCTCTAGTGTTTGAGTGAACAGCTATTAATTAATTCTACCTAATTTATATCTTTGTTCATTTTGTTTTATTTTTTTTATTTTAGGGAAACTTTCCCAGTCTGATTTAGATGACAGAGCAATGGACGCTCTTAAAGAATTTCCTGCTGAAGACGCTGTATCTGTGTTGAAACAGTTTTGTGATAGCAGTTTGGAACATGTTGCTAACAAAAGTGCATTTTTATGTGGACAGATGAAAATGTTTCGACAGAGAACAAAAATACAAGGAATGCCCAACTCTGCTGCAAAAGGCCCTGATGAAACTAAATTAAAAGTATGCTGTAATTCTTTATCATCAAATCTCTCCCCCCCTTTTTTTTTTTGTTTTCTTTTCCATGTATTTCACAGTATTTATAAGTTTTGGCATTTGCCTGATTTCTTGTTCTAGGTATTTCGGTCATTTTCACTCCTGCTTTGATGTCTGTTTAGACTAGGTCAGCTCTATTCCAGCAGGACTTTTATGAATCCCATTCCAGCTGTGACCACCTGTTGACCATCCCAAAACATTGTATTTAGGAGTACATGATCCAATTATTTCTTTCCTTCTTTTAAACGTTTTGGGAAAGGGTGATCTTAGGGAGATTTGGCTGACAATTCTAACAGATTAAGGGAACACAGATATTCCTTAAGTAGTGTTCACTTCTGTCACATTTGTGCTGGTATAGGTTAAGAATTGGGCCACTGTACAGCATATCATCATTTGTTATCGTGTGTTATATCTCATCTATAAGGTCTAGCAACCTCAAAATTTTTATCTTCCTTGTTCTCCTGTCATGGTCACCTTCTACTGTTGACACGTGGTGTAGTACTGTTTTCATCTGGCTCATATTTATACAAACCTAATAGCCATCTCAGCTTACACCTTGTATTTCTCAGTCACTGTCTATGGTTACATTTGCTACTGTACACCAAACAGGCCATATTGAATTAGGCACGTAGAAAGCACCACTTGTGCATGATCATTGCCAGTGCCACTTGACTGACTCCTGTGCTGATGGCATGTAAAAAGCACCATCCAAGCGTGGTCAATGTCAGTACCGCCTGACTGGCCCTCATGCCAGTGGCATGCAAAAAGAATCCACTACACTCCCAGATTCATTGCTGTAAAGGAGATACATGGTTACCCAATCTGCGGGAAGAGCAGAAGGAGAGAGAGTGGGCGACAGGAGTGCAAGAGAAAGCAGAAGAGAGATGATGGCAAAATGCTGTGCATACTCACAAGGAATGGGGATCAGAAAATAAATGGGATAGTCGAGTAAAAGAAAGGAGAGATAGATATTGGCAAGTGCCAGGGCATATCCTTGAAGTACAGAAATCATAATATAAGTGGCAGGTCATTGCCAAAGTGTGAGTAGAGAGTAGGGGAGGGGAATGTAGTGTGTGGTGAAAACCTGGGTATGTGAGAGGGAGGAGCTACCAGATAGCAATAATACATTTAACAGGGCTGTGAGGACAGGATTGGGGAGTGAGAAATAAGCATAGTGCATGAAGGAGATGTGAGGAAGAGAAGTGTTGTGATATATATATATATCATCATCATTATCGTGTATATATATTCACACATATATATTGTAGATTGGGGGTGGGGCAAAATGAGTAACTTGTGATTTTTTATTTCCATCCTATTTGTTTTAAATCACTACATTGCAAGTATTGCATCATAGTTTTGTACTGGTACATTACATTTGGGAATAAAACTTGGTCAGCATACCTGTTATTGAAGCTGAGGGAGTCCAAAACGGTCAGGTGGCCAGTCCTCTTTTTTCAAGAAATTTTTCCTCAACTTTAACCTGATCATAATTGAGGTTGCTAATAAAATATCTGGATAATTTTTCATGTTAACAATCAATATTCTTTTATCTGGATTCCAAGTCAATTTTTTCCCTTACTTATCTAATTTGATAACTTTCAAGTTTCAAAAAAAGTCTGTTGTAGTAAAATGAGTAATGACAAATTTCAATAATTTCTTCTCTTCAACTACATGGCATGTAAATATATCATGAAGAGGACATTCCAGCAGATCATGAAGAAGCTATAGAGAATATTTTGTGTTTGTTTTTTATTATCTATTTAGTCGAGTTTCATTAATTTTATATCATGTGCCATTTTTCTCTGATCCTCTTTCACTTGACCTAGATATTAAATTTTTTTTTGCATTTCTTATCTTTCTGATGTCTAGGGATGGATATTGATGTATATGAGTCTGTTTTCTGGAGAATTGAAGCAGCAAATTTACCTTATCTTGTCTTACTCATTTTGCTCCAGAAAAATTTGTCTTTTATGTACTCAAAGAGAACCGATAATTATTTTGAAATATATTATATACAATGAAAAACTGAGGTAGTATTTATAAGTCTAAAGTTGTTCCAATTGTATTCAAAAGTTAAATTTGATTTTTTAAAAAAGGAAAAGTAACCCTTTTGACAAAAATTTAAGCAAAAGTCAAAATAAAAAAGTTGTTCTTAGTAACATTTTCTTGCTAAATACCTTGAAAACAAACACACTTAGCATTTCTGGTGAAATGCAATACCATAATTTTACATCTTTCCATACCAACCAGATTAGTTCTTATTTGAAGCTACTGACCTTCTGAACAGATCATAGCACATCTTGCTTTCAGTTTAGCATGATGATTGTGATTGGACTCCCTTCCTAACACCAAGTTTTTTTTCTTACAGTGTCCTTTTATTATGGCACCAGTACTATTGAGGTTGTCATGTTCTCTACACCCTACATTGTCTTTGTTCATTTGTCAACTACTTCACAAAGTATACTGGGTGCATTTTATCATAGCACCAAACCTAGAGCAATTGCCTTGTCTCCTGTAAGACTAAAGTTCTTGAATTTATATTGCTTCCATTCTCTAAAGACATGTGACTGAGATGGTGACTAGAGAAGAGAGTGAGAGAATATGAGTGTGAAACTGATAGGTGTGAGAGAGTAATGTGAAGTAAGCATTGATAGCTATATGGTCCTAAAATATTAAAAAAAAACACCACAAACGCAAGGTGACAGAACAACCAAAAATAGCTTTATGTTGGCTGATGGTAAGAGTATTGACTATAAGAACAGAATGAAAGTGATAGATAAGCAATAGTGAGTGAAAGTGGTAGATGTCTCACTACAATGTAGCATTGCAACTCATCCACTAACATCATACTGTATGCTGTTTACTCTGAGTGAGAAACATTTTGTCAACAGCAGAGGTAATATCTCACTGAACTTTTGTGCACAGGTTACTATACTTTAGAAGTATCTACCTGCACTACTGATTAAATCATCTATGTAATTAAAGTTATTAGTGAACCTCCAGAATATTTGAAGGAAATTATTTTGTGTGTATTTTTATCTAATATATACCATATACAGTCTAATTCTCTGTCTGCCTGTGTTTGTATCTTTAGGTACTCTATTTAGAATAGCCATCTTCTTGTTAGAACAGAGTCCTATATTCTTTGCTATGTTTAATTTGGAACTTCTAGATGGTAGTTTTTCCTTCTGTGTCTGGAATTTTTTTCTATAAATCTGTTACTGCTTCAAATGTAAGAAGAAGGTCAGCAGTATACAAGAGCTCAAAAGACAGCCTATCTTAAGCTTTCCTTTTATATTCAAGAATGTTGTAATAAGGATAATGACAACTGAGAACTGTGCCTTCATGAACAGCTAAATTTTGTTGCTGGACTCATTGCTGACCATACCTTGGTACCTGGTTTGTACAGACCTCATAAGCCATTCAATCATCTAGCCTAATTTCCTTACGAACCACCAATAAATTATAAAAATAAGAGCTGAGTCCTAAGTACATCTCCTACGAGAGTTTCACAAAGTTCTTGGCATCAGTTGACCCTCTTCCTGTTACAAAGCCAAGTTGTATCTCATTTGATCCACTCTTGTTTCTTATAAATTGTGCAGGTATTCTTTCTGTAACTTTCATAACCAGGTCCGACAATTTGATGCTTCTGAAGTTACCTTTCTCGTGTGTCTCTCCTTTTCCCTTGTAGTAGTTGACAGGGATGCTGCTATGTCAGTCATTGGAGCCTGATTGACTATGTGAGTGACCAATATATGATTTACTTACTTGATATCTTTAGCATTTCAATGCTATCCTTGATAGAGCAGATGTCTTTTTTGCCTTCAGATCTTTAAATGTGTTTGTTACCATACTGCTGTTAGCTTTAATGAATAATTCCCCTGTTGGTTTTACTTGGGGTAGTTCTGCTCTTTCCCACATGCTCAACAGACTCATAATAACACTCCCATGCCTTTTTCTTTTTGGTAATTATGCCATTGTCATTCCATTTACACTTTTCTCCAACAATGTCTCAAATCTGCCAAATGCATTCTTTGCAATTCATGACACCTCATGCCTTTGACTCGTTTAACCCTTTTGATACCAACCTGGCTGAAACCGGCTCTGGCTCTGAGTACAAATATCTTGTTTTCATAAATTTTTAATTAAAATCTTCCACCAAACCTTATTCACAATATATGTTCTTAACACTAGCTGAATGATAACTAAGTTATTTTACTAAATTCTTTGTTATATTGAAAGAAACACAAAGCATCTCACAAAGTAATTGAAAGAAACAAAGCATCTCAAAATAAATACAGTAACGAAAGGTTTAAATTTATGTTTTAAGTGATAAAGATGGAAGTCTTTTGTAAAGTAACTAACTTTGTCATTTATTATTATATTAAGCTGGTATTTGCAAGATAAAAGTTTTTTGACGAAGGTGGGTTTATATAAACAGACCCAGAGGTAAGTTGGTATTAGAAAGGTTACCCAAAAATCCTGTGGTATATTTTGAACAAAGGACATCAGCACCTTAATTTCTCCTTTAAAGTTGTTATCTAAACATTAATGATTTATTGTTTGTTTATTAATGTCGAGTCGAGCATGTCAGTATGATCCTCCCCACCATTGTTATTTCCTACTCTTTATAATCTTATTTATGCAGGTACTAACTTTCTTACATAATCTTAATTGCTCCTTTCTTCTACCCTTCATCCCTTACCAATAATGTGTGATTCTATCATTGTTGTTCATTTCAGATATACTAGTGCAGCTTTCTGTTAGAATTCAAGTGTGATAGCAAAAATACAAATTATTTTCTCTGCTCCTAGAGCATTGTGTCTACTCTACTTTGCTGTTAATCCATCTCTAAACTTTTTAAATATATTAAGTTCATGAGATCACTTGACTTGCTAGAAGTAGCAATTAAATATCCCTCATATCACACTTTATCATCATATTCAGACAACATAGAAAACTCTATGAGATAACTCAAACTCTAGGAATAGTAAGGAAATTTCCTTAAACCCTACTATCTTTCCAAGTGAGAAAATCTACATTGCTGCTGAGCCTGTTAGAAACAGTAGCCAAATCTCCTTAATGTCACAGCCTACCTTAAAAATTGAAGGCCACTTTGGATAATGTCCAGGATACAATGCCTAAAAATATGCTGGAATGGTCATAGCTAGAATGTTTTCGTAACTATGCAAATATTGACCTACGTTAATGTGTTTCTGTGTCAGACATTGGAGTTGTTAGTAAACTAAGTTGGGATTATGTTTAGGACTATTTTATTTTACATAGCTGCCTGCTGCTGTATTTGGGAATATAGATATAATGTCACTATACATATATGTAATGGCCTATCTAACAAACAGTTATATTGAATTGGTGGCAAGCTGACAGAACCACGAGCATGCCAGGCAAAATGCTTAGCGGCATTTTGTCCCTCTCCAAATTCCCCCAAGGTCAACTTTACCTTTCATCCTTCCAGGATCGATAAAATAAGTATCAGTTGAGTACTGGAGTCGATGCAATTGACTTACCGAAATTGTTGGTCATGTGCCAAAATTTGAAATCATTATATTTAATTGATTGGGTAAGCGTCTATATGGTTGCTTGATCACCTACGTGTAGCAGCCAACCGCCATCTGATTATATGGTACTGTCTTTCAAAAAAGTTTAAATTGGTTAATGTGATCCTCAGTACACCTGTATCTTGGAAGAATATGGAGTGGTCATAACCGAAAGGAATGTCTTTAACTATGGGTCTAGTTAATCAAGGATTACCTAGATCTAAATAACAGTTATATGTCACCACTGATGAAGTCTAAACATGGTTGGTCAGTCTTCTACACATAACAACCAGATCTCTCTCATACCATACCCTGCCATCTTATTGGATTATGTTATCTGAGATATACTATTCCTGAATAAAATATAGAATGGCTGTGTGGTAAGAAGCATGTTTCCTAACGACATGGTTCCAGGCTCAGTCCCACTATGTGGCAAGTGTTTTCTTCCTTGGGCCAAACAAAGCTTTGGGAGTGAATTTGGTAGACGGAAACTGGAAGAAACCTGTTGTATGTAGGTATGTGTATATATATATTTTTATGTATGTGGATGTGTGTTTGTGTTTGCCCCCCAATAACCACTTGACAACTGGTGTTGGTGTGTTTAAGTCCCCTTAACTTAGCAGTTTGGCAAAAGAAACCAATAGAATAAGTACCAAGCTTTAAAAAAAAAAGTAGTAGGGTCAATTCATTTTTTAATAAAAGTTCTTCATGGCGGTGCCCCAACATGGCCACAGTCTAATGACTGAAACAAGTAAAAGAGAAAAGAATGGTTTTAGCTAGAATGTTTTCAATCATAAATCTGAAAGGGTCTGACCTCGGGCTAAACAATAACAGTAACAATTACAACAGCAGTTAATGTGTCAACGTTGTAGTAACTTGACAAACCAGCTAAAACCATATCTGCTAACTTCTTGGTAATTTCTTTGCGAAATATGAACTTTGCTGCCCTAACAGATCTAATATTTCATGGTTGTGTGAGAGTTTGCTTGAATCTTAGTATCTGTGGTATTTTCCATTATTGATCCAGTTGAGCATGCGTGTGTAGGTTGGTAAGTCTGGTTTAGTTATATCCAGCTATAATTTTATCTCTTGTACTTGTCACTTTGCTATTTACAGAAACCAGATTTAAGTAATGATATTTACTAACATCGCTATAGTCATTTACTTTGTAAATCAGTGTATGTTATTTTAAGGTGGTGAACTGGTATGGCCATGGCAGTATAGATAGAATGCTTTGTAGTATTTATTAATTCTCTGCACTCTGAGTTTAAACCCCACTGGGGTCAGCTTTGATTTTCATCCTTTAGGCAAAAGTACCGATCCAGTGTGGTGAAAGGGTAAAAATCCTAGAGAGTCGAGTGAGATTCTTTGCAGTACACATTCCAGCTCTTTATGTCCTGACACTGGTGCCAAGATTATTGGCCCAAGTTAATGCCATTTCTCTTGGATAAATATGAGTGGCATCAAAAGACAGGACTTGCAAGACTGAGCAACTAGTCTTCCTCAGAAAATCATGTCCAGGCATGTGTATATGTAAAGGTATGTCATTTAGTGATTAGGTGTTGCAGTCAAGATGGCCGGAGCATGGTTTTAATTCTCAGATCAGATGATGCATTCTGTTCTTGAACAAAGCACTTCTTCATTTTGCTCCAGTCTACTCACTTGTAAATGAGTAACCCTGTGATGGGTTGGCACCCAGACAGGGATATTATTGTGATCTGAGTCACAGGTAACTGGCCCTAGGACTTCCAGGGCTTGAGGCCGCAATGTCCTGGTTATCCCATCAGATCATACATATATATGACTAATGGAGATCCTACATTGTGCTATTTTAATGCAAGCACTTAAGTAGGTTTTTAATTTTCTATATAAGTTAATCTGAAGAGGTGGAATACTGCCATGACCTTTGCAGGCTCTTCTCTCTGAGTGATGTTGATGTTTAAGATATGGGTGGGAAGAGGTCTAGTCTGAATACCTCTAACCAGTGAAACTTGCTAATGTCACACCAGGAACAAGTAATGGTGTTTGTGAAGAGAGAGTGTTGACTTGGTGAAAGTTGTTAGGTTGTACACAATGTGTAGATGATGGTGTTAGTGGAAGAACTTACAAGAGCTTGGGAGGATAAAGTTGCTAAGTTATGTACAAGGAAGAGGTAGTGATATTAGTAGATGAACTGTGTAGTGGTGGTGGTATTGATGGTTGTAATGAAATGAATGATTTTTCACTGTACTAACTAAACAGTGATTTTACTAGACATGTATGCTTTTGTGTGTTTGTGTATATTAAAAGCTTATTTATATTGGATGAGGAAGATGATCACTTGATGAGAAATGTCATATGTAGGAATAGGTTGTATCAAACACTCACATGCACACACACACACACATACACCTACATTGAGCCTATTTTGTGACTGAATTATATTGATCTAGCACCTCTTTCCTTTGATTGATAAGGAGACCTAAGGTAAAACAAAGTAAAGTATCCCTGCTTGGAAACAGAACAAATTGCCTGCAAAAGATTTAAACTTACAATCAACAGGCATCTCAATACCTTATTCACTTGACCACTGTTCTCTTTTCTTTCTCTCATTCTTTTACAAATAAATTCCACATATTTAACATTCTACAACAATCTTCTTCATATATACATGTGTGTGTGTGTATATATGTATACAAATTATCACTATTTTCATGTCCAGAGTTATTAAATCTGCTATACAGCACATTAACTGGTTAGTCTTTCACATTTTCATACAAGTGTTATGGCTGATGTTATTAATACTTTCCCATCGTCAGCTTTTATTTGTTTCCAAGCATATTAATATTTCCATGTGGTCAGTTATGTTTTGGAAATGCATGATAGTGGCATTCATTTATGATTATCATGCAGTATCAAGACAGAGATATAAACTCATGCACACATGATGGGCTTCTTTAAGTTTCCATTTATCAAATCCACTTAAAAGGCTTTGGTCAGCCCAGGTTTCTAGTAGAAAACAGTTGTCCAAGGTTCCATGCAGTGGGACTGAACCTGAAACCACGTAGTTGGGAAGCTAACTTTTTAATCACACTCTCATACCTGTACTTAGTCATATCTATATATGTATTGTTTTCATATGGTACAAGTTAAGGTGCATAAAATATAACTAGTATTAACCAATATCTAGAACTCCTTGTGTTCTTCTGACGATGAGAATTTGTGCCACTGGTCTCCTTAATCATAAAGATCACTGAGTATACTTAGAAAAAATAAAACTGGAGAGTTCTCAAATTATTTTCTTCTAGCATCCTTACGTATGATTCAGTGAATATTTGTAAGGCCAAATTACATAAACCTGGCCTGATGTAATTATTATATCTTCACATCATCAGAGTTGATTTTTGAAATCAACTTTGATGATGATTTCTAAAGTCAATTTTGAAAAATGCTGGATTAGCTATGGTTTAAAGACTTTGATCTTAAGTCTGCTTGATTTAGATTGCTGAGACCCCCTTCGATCATGACTGACCATGGGATTGCACCTAGAAAGTTACCCTCCCAGACACAAGTCTGGGCCTGGTTGTTTATGGAAACCAGCAGTCGCCCATGCATACCGGCTTCCCCTCTCCACACCACCATTGTTATCCAAGGGAAAGGCAAAAGCCGATACAGCTTGGTACCTGTGACATCGCAATTCATTTCTACAGCTGAGTGAACTGGAGCAACGTGAAATAAAGTGTCTTGCTCAAGAACATAACACGCAGCCCGGTCAGGGATTCGAACTCACGATTACAAGATCGACGCTCTGACCACTGAGCCATGCGCCTTCACTGATTTAGATTAACATTGGGCTAAACTACAACAGTTAACAATTTATTAGTTTTGTTAATTGTGTTGATTTATGAGAACTGGCTGTAGTAGCTACAGCTGCCAGCTGCAGACCAAAATTGTTTATAACTGAATTGACTTTCTACCCTACTGGTTGTGCACCTATACAAGCCATCTTGCTACATGTCAACTGCACTTAGTTATTTATCTGGTGTCACTCATTGACCCCTTGCAGACGGATTTAATACTGTCAGTCAGTGCTGTCTACCCATATTAAGGTCATTCAGTAAGTACATAATTTTCCACAAGGAATTTTAGTGTATTTACAGATTCTTCTCAATGAGTTATATTTGAAAACACAGTACCACACAGAGCAAGACATCTCACTACTCTCGCACACAGTGTTTCAATGCGGTCCGTACTGTTTCCCATCTGCAAGAGGTTAATGAACAATGTTAGGAAGGGTGTCTGACCATGTAATCCTTAACTGTCTATCATAAGTACATGTTTCACCCTTTCGTTACTATATTTCTGACCAAAATACACCCCTTATAGGGCTTAATTTCATTTAAGGTTGTGGGAAACCACAAACTATCCTTTCTTTCGCTTTGTTTACATTTAGCGTAACGGTTCATTTCCGCCGTAATGATTTCAAATAGGCTCATTCGAAAAAGTAAAAAGAAATAGTCTAAGGCTTTACTCTCCTGGGAAAGACTGTGGCTTGGTCCAGTTTCTTCAGAAAAATCACTGAAAGAAACAGTTTTTAAATTTTCGCTCCATTCAGGTGCCAATTCATTTTCTTTATCGCTGTCAGAGCTCTCGGATTCATTATCAAATACCACTTGCTTTTTTTTTTCAGTCATAGAGTTAGATTTATGAAGGTCTTCAGTAGAAAATCCTTCGAATTCTGACTTGCTGCTTGATATAATGAAATTTGTATCCATTTTTTGCCAGAATTACAAATTTTGAAAACTCAATAGGAACAAATTTGGAAAAAAATCTCCCAAAATTCACAGAATTAAAATTACACGTCGATTGTCATACAAAACTGTAGATGAACTGTTTACGAAGTATAATCACGTGTTTTCACGAATGTACTAACGAGATTTGCTCTGATATTCTCATTTAAATATGAATAGGTAATTACGGGTGGTTTTGGGCAGCTTGGTCACATGAACCAAAATTTTTTCGGGTGGCTTTGGGCAGTTTTTTAACGAAAGGGTTAAATGCAAATATATATAGGTGTGGCTGTATTGATAGAAGTTTACCTTCCACCCACATGGTTCCAAGTTCAGTCCCACTGTGTGGCATCTTGAGCAAGTGTCTTCTATTATAGTGAGTGGATTTGGTAGACAAAGTGAAAGAAGCCTGTTATATATGTGTGTGCGTGTGTGTGTTGGTATTTATCCTCCACTGGTGTTGGTGTGTTTACATCCCTGTGACTTTGGCAAAAGAGACCAGATAGAATAAATATCAAGCTTAAAAGAAAAAAAAGGATAAGTACTGGTGTCAATTCATTCAACTAAAAATTCAAGACAGTGCCCCAGCATGGCCACAGTTTAATGACTGAAATAGATAAAATAGTAAAGATATATACGGGATGCGATGGGTAAATTGTCGCCATTTTTTAATTTTGCGTATGCACACTATTTTTGATTTTGTCAACTACACAGTATATAGTAGGGTATGTTCAGCATCATCTGTGAGAAAAACAGCACCATGACACAATTCACTCTGCCAGAAATTTGGAAACAACATGCTGTACTGCTTAGCATTTGTGCAGGAAGCTCCAATACAAACATTTCAGAGTGTTTGGGTGTCAATCTGAGGACATGTACCTATGTGCTCACATATTAAAACATATATCACTAAAATTCATTAATGAAATATTTCAAAAACCGTTTTTTTTTTTTCTGAACCAGAATTCAAGGAATCTTATTTGCTTAAAAAATACTTAAGCCACATGCGTACATGGCATTAACAGTTCATTTCTTTTGTCCAAACTATTAGTGCCTTGAGCCAATATTCTCAGTTTTTTTGCTTAAACAAAAGTCATGCTGCATCTTTAATTTGAAGCTCTCATTCCTGCAATGTTGCGCACTAGACCAGGTAATTTTGAATTCATGAGGACTTGTCTTGCGCAAGAACCATATGCTTGTAATAACAGTTTTTGAATGTGAGCTCCCTTGCCCCAATATATGTTTTAGGTTGATCACTGCTGTTTGATTCAGCCTTTACACTGTTTACTGTCGACTTTGCCAGGAAGTTACCATCTAGTGGACAGTTCTCATTAATTCTACAGTTTTATGTATGTTTGTATGTGTGTGTTCCTGTGTATTTTTAAATTCTGTAATGTACATTTTGTAAATAATAGTATCATTGGCTGTAGCTTTGCAGTGAGACAATCAACATTTCACTGCATTTTGAGGGTGAGAGTGGAGAGTGACAAGGGAGTGTTGGTCAAATTCAGGCAAATAAAAAGTGCAAAGTATTTTTGTTTGATCTACTGATTTATTGACAATTTTATTTAACATCATGTATCTTTCTCTAATGTACCGACACTAACACACATATCTATGTACTAAATGTTACTTTTTAGGGTACTCATTGAGTTGAAGTATGCCAGAAGGCATTAGCCCTAGGTGTTGCATGCAGTGGGATCAAACAAGGGATCACATGCTTCTTGTGTATATATGCATGCATGTGTAAATGTTTCTACATACTTTCAGTGTTCTATTTGAACAAAAAGCTGGTGATTGTTTATGTCTTGTAAAAACAAATATATGTGCTGGATCTTGACAAGTTTGTCATGTGTAGAGACCAGTGAAACAAAATTACCATATCTGAAAAGCAAGCATTGGCTACAGGAAGGGCAACTAACCACAAAATACTCATCAGTAATTTTTATCCAGCTCGTGTTGGTATAGGAAGAGCAACAACAGTGAGAAGTTTTGTAGCAATGATTATTTCTTATTAGAAAGACGATATTTATATTTTCATTTTTTTATCTGGTCTATTCTGTAATTGCTGTGCCGACACTTACATCACAAATAACTCCATGCTAATTTTCCCTGTTGGAAGAGTTTTTCATCAGACTAGACTCATGCTCTCAAAAGCAAATGGCTCTTTAGAGATGTCCATGAAAAGTGAAGTCTTTGACCTGCTTTTGCTTCACTACTTAGATAATTTCTGTTCCACTAACACCCATTGGTGCCTTTACTAATGGTGCTAGTGTCATAGCTCCTGTTTACATCTCCTGTTCTTGGAAATACTTGTCCTTCATATTTAGCTGGAAATCAGATTAAATAAATTTTTTTTAAATCAATACATCGGACAATACAGTTTGTAGAAAAAGATTACCAGTTATGTTGATCTTTGGTTTGCTCTTTCAAGACTTCAGTGGAGCTAACCAAAAAGAACATCTACTGCAGTATCATTGTAGGTACATTACTGTTGTATTTACAACTGAAGAGTCCAGATAAGAAAGGTTGTTATTTTTTCCAGTTAGCAATTGAGATTGATGTGAGTAATTAAGAGTTGGCATTAATTTTATCACTTCTTAGTTTGTTGCAGCAGCTGAAAATATTTTGTGCTATAGAATAAATTTCCCCCTAAACTGGAAGCTACCATTAAAAAAAAAGTTATATAAGATAAAACAGCTGAGTGAGGTTCATAATAATAGTGGTACATGTGTTAGATTTATAGCATCTTCAGCATAAAATCATTTAGCAGCACATTCCAACCTAGGCTCACAGAAGTTCTGTCTCCTTACTCTGCTTCTACTAGTTCCATCCAAGTCACATGTCACCCACATTGTCATTCCTAGGCCCTGCATTAACCACTACACACTCAACCTTTCCCTGTTAGAATATTGGCCTTCTGGAAATTTTACCTTAGCTTTGTCTTTCCTTGTCTTTAATTTACAACTGTTGAAGAAGATCAACTATCCTGAAGGACCAGTAACAACCGTGGAACCTTTCCTTTCAAACAAAGCAATAAAACTACAGTTAACAAAAATATTATATGTATGTTTACTTAGTACCTTTGGAAGGGAGATGATTGTTACCACTTACCTGAAGTAGTAACTCAAATAGAAACCATTATTAGACATCATTTCAGCATCAAACCTTTGCAACTTTGGTGAGTTACAATCCTTTACATTCATAGTTCAGATTTCACTGAAGTCAACATGAAGTACCAATCAAGTACTGGAGTCAATATAATTGACTATAGTCCTTCCTCCCACACACCAGATAAAGTTCTGAGGTCAAGTTCACCTTTTATGTTTTGGAAGATAATAGACTAAATATTACTAATTTATTGGGAGTCAAGTATATTCTGCCTTCTTATAAAATTGTACATAAAAAAAATCATTGTTATTTTGACTAGTGTCTGAGCATTGTTGACTTGTAGAGCTTTGTCACACACAACTGTTGACACATGTAAGATGGATCCAGTTATTAGCTAACTCCATCGTGAGGATTGTCCCACCACCTTCTTTTGGCTAGGAAGGGCTCACAGTTTTCCTCTATCTTGGTGACTATGGTTACAGATGTAGTGTGGTGGATGAAGTTGAAAAGACTGAAGACTTTAGACTTAGACTTTTTCACGTTCCACTTAAAAAGAAAATTGAGGGTGAAGGGGAAAGTGCTGCCCCCCAGTATTTTTGTTGAAAGGTGGTTGAATGTGGTGAGGATGACCCATGTGAATGGGCCTACCCTGAACATATATTTATAGGTCGGGGGATTGAGGAAGAGAGAGGTGCCCTTGGTGAAAGGAGTAACCAGGATATATGGTGTTCCTTGGTTGGCCTCCTCATTTGGGTAATTTTATTGTTTAAATTTTGTTAATTGTTATTATTTGTGTTGTATACATGTGTTTTTGCTCTAAGCTCCACTTCCTTGTTTTGTATTGTTCTTTTTTATTATGTGTTTGGCCCTTGTGGCCAATAAAGAAAATATATTTATTTCTATCGTGACATTCCAATTTTATTATTTTTTTTAGGAAATATTAGCTCGTACAGGTTACACACTTGATGTTACGACAGGACAGCGGAAATATGGCGGTCCACCACCTGATTGGACAGGCATATCACCAGGTTCTGGCCATGAAGTAAGTGAGAACATTACTACTACTACTACTACTACTGTTTAGGCAGCAAGCTGGCAGAATCAGCACACTGGATGAAATGGTTAATGGCATTTCTTTTTGCTTTGTTTTATGAGTTCTAATTCTGCCATGGTCAACTTTGCCTTTCATCCTATTAGGGTCAATAAAATAAGTAGCAGTTGAGCATTAGGATCTTTGTAATTGGTTAGCCTCCTTCCTCAAAATTTCAAGCCTTGCACCTACAGAAAAAAAGATTATTGTTAAGGCTGCCAGAATCTAGCGGTATTTCTTCCAGTTCAACTCATATTCTGAGTTCAAATTACACCAGCATCTGTGAATTAAATACCAGTCAAGTACTGTATTCGAGGATATTGATTAATCCCCTCCCCTCAGAATTGTTGGCCTTGCGCCAAACTTTGAAACCATCATCATCGCATACAGTTTCACATTATATTGTCTTGTTAATAAAGTAAACATAATTTTGGATCTTTATGTTTTGGGTTCAGATACTACTGAAGTCAATTTTGCCTTTCATCCTTTCAGGTTCAATACAGTAAAGTACTGGTCATTTACTGGGGTCAGTATCATCAACAATTCCCCTCATCCAAATTTCATAGCTTGCATTTGTGTTAGAATCAATTCTTATTATAAAGGCAGTAGATTGGTAGAATCATAGGAGTATCAGTTAAAATGCATCAGCTCTTAACATTCAGAAGTCAACTATGCCATTCATCCTTCTGGGATTGAAAAAATGAATTACCAGTTAAGTACTATGATCTGTGGTATTGACTTACCAACTCCTTTCAATCAAAACTCCTGGCTTTGTGCCTAAATTAGACATCATTGTTTCGGATGGTGAATTGGCTGAATGATTAAAGTATCAACAAAATTCCTTGAGGTATTTGTTCTGAGTTTAGATCTCACTAAGATACAGTTTTATGGGACTTATTTTCATTTCACTCTCTAGAAGTATCAACCTACCAAAATTTCAGTTGACCATCAACCTCAGCAACAACTCATAATTTCAGAAAGGACTGAAGGGTCCTATAAGCACTGACCTGTTCCTTTAGGCTAAAATAATTTCTGTATATTGTACGTGTATATTCATGCTGACATATATGCATATATACATAAGGATAGGGAAGCCTATTGTGTCTGTATGTGCACCTACACATATTAAATTTTGTCTCCTCAGATGAAAAATGTTGAGTATATATTTGTTCCCTAGCTCTTCACTTTTGAAGATGAGTGGTATAAAAAAAATAGAAAGAACCATTGTAAAACAAGTAAGAGCTAATGACAAAGAAAGGGCATCCAGTTGTAAAATAATGCCTTAATAATGCTTTCATCCAAGCCATTGTAGTATGGTAAAATAGGCATAAAATATACAAACAGAAATATGTGTATGTATGTCTGTGTATATATATGTGTGTGTGGTTGAGATGTTTGCTTCCCAACCATGTGGTCCTGGGCTCAGTCCCACTGTGTGACACTTCAGGTAAGTGTCTTCTACTATAGTCCTGGGCCCACCAAAGCTTTGTGAGTAGATTTGGTAGATGGAAACTGAAAGAAGCCTTTTGTACATATCTATGTGTTTGCTGTTGGTTCTTGGTCCCTTAACTTAGCGATTCAGTAAAAGAGACTGATAGGATAAATAACAGGTGTAAAAGATAAATGCTTGGGTTGATTTGTTTGACTAAATCCTTCAAGGCTGTACCCCAGCATGGACACAGTCCAGTGACTGAAATAAGTAGCAGCACTCACACATACAACCCCAACATTACAGCATTGCATTCTTGAAAAATCTTGCTTTTTGGTGGAATTTTATCCCATGTAACATATTTTCTATTGAATTCTCTATTATAACATTTTTGGAGATGCAATGCTTTCATAACAGTGGGGAGACATGTATGAGCATGTAATTCTGTTATAAATTTATGTGATAAGAACTGTTGATTTGTTTTAATATAAACAAAAAATCTACCAAATACCCAGTGCCATGAATCTAATGACCCCCAGAATATTGCAATTTTAGGTATTTTCAGTGAAGTAACTGTTCATTCCTATTTTCTATTTTAGGTCTTTTGTGGGAAAATCCCAAAAGATATATTTGAAGATGAGTTAATTCCGTTATTTGAAAAATGTGGCAAAATCTGGGACTTGCGGTTAATGGTTGATTCAGTGACTGGCTTCAGTCGAGGATATTGTTTTGTGACTTTCTGTGAGAAAGAAGGGGCTGTAGAAGCCAAAAAACAGGTTAGTTCCTTCATAACCATCACAAACCTTTTTCTTTTTTAATTTTATTTTTGTTGGATTTATCTGCAAACATTTCATATTTTATCTTCTGATGCATTTGTTTTCTGGGGTTTTTTTTTTCCATTTCTTTACATATAATTTCTTTAGAATATATATTTCTAACTCAATGGTTTATCAACAGCTAACAATAACAAAGTTATTTTACTTCATCCTTCAGATTTGTTGATTAGCTGATTAGCTTTTTAAATTAACTGAAATAATGCCAGTGCATCTCACCCTCATTTACTGTCACACATATAAATGTTACCTTTCTTCTCTTATATCAATATTATCTTCATCATCCATATATATATATGTGTGTGTATGTACACGTGCTTATTAAAACTGCAAAATCTTCACTGTTACTCAGAATTTCACATTCCTGTTTATCACACATTCATGATAAATACAGTATTCATCACAACTGTCCAATGAGCAGGAACAGTTGGTGAAGATTTTGCAGCTTTAATAAAAGCATATTACTCTATTCCAGTACGATTTTTGTCCACCTTGTTTTGTATTTATGTGCTTACTTGTGTGTGTGTGTATGTATGTATATATATATATATATATATTATATATATATAATATATATATATATATATATACACACACACACACACACACCACACACACACACACACACACATACAGATGGTTGGATATAGATGCAGCCATGGCTATATGGTTCAGTGGTTTGCCTCCCAACCACATTTCAGGTTCAGTCCCACTACATGGCATCTTGGGTAAGTGGATTTGGTTGATGCAAACTGAAAGAAGTTTGCCATATTTGTATATGTATGTGTCAGCTGTAGAAACCATACCAATGCTGGCATGAAGCCCTATGCCTCACTAGATCCTGTCAAACCATCCATCACATGCCAGCAAGGAAAACTGAGATGATGATGATGAAGTTGACAACGATGATGTGTAGGTATGCTTGTGTCTTCTTGTCTTGACTATGCGTGATAGTTTTAAATAAGCATCACCATCATACAAGCAGTGTCCTTTATTTCCAATCTTCTGTGAAAATATATCAGGGCTTGGCCACAGGAAGGGCATCTGCCATAGAAAATCTGCCTCAGTGGTTTCTATTTGATTCATGCAAGCCTGTAAGTGGATATTGAAATAAATGATGATGATTTATATGTGTGTCGTCATCATCATCATTGTCATTTAACATCTGCTTTCCATGCTGGCATGGGCTGGATGGCTTGACTGACAGCTGGCAAGCTGGGAGGCTGCACCAGGCTCCAATCTGATTTGGCAAGATTCCTACAGCTGGATGCCCTTCTTAATGCCAACCACTCTGAGAATGAAGTGAGTGCTCTTTATGTGCTACTGACATAGGAGCCAGTCAAGCAGCACTGGCATCGACCATGCTCAAATAGTGCTTTTTACGTGGCACAGGTGCCAGTCAGACGACACTGGCATCAGTGTGTAATCTTTATTTCTACTATATCTGTCAATATGTATGAAATTATACGTGTGGTGTATATATATTATAGGGTGGTCCAAAAGACATGCTCATAAAGGTCAGTATTGCTCCTGAATTGTCAAAAACATGCTTCAATTTTTCTAAAATTGAATAAAATAAATAAAATAATGATGAATACATGTGCTTGTACATGATGAACAAAATTAATAATAATAATGTAATAGAAATAAAATCTCAAATGTCTGATGTGTGACTTTTGGCCAGGCATATATTACATACACATATACATGATAAATATACACACATACATTGTGTGTGTATGTATGTATATATGGTTTTCTCTCAATTACCTAACTTTGTAATTGATCTGTTTTCAAATTAATCATATGGTTAATTTGATCTTTCTAATAAGCTAGAATTTCCTTTGTGTACTTAAATTTTTTTTTTCTTTGGTTATGATAGCTTGACAACCATGAAATTCGAAAAGGTAAACGCTTGAAGGTGAACATATCCATTGCCAATGTTCGCCTGTATGTTGGCAGTATTCCAAAGAGTAAGTCAAAAGAGGACATCAAAGAAGAATTCTCCAAATTAACAGGTAAGCAAAAATATTGTATATGATTGTTTAGAAATATTCCTTTCATAGTGTTTTGTTGACATTGGGAATTGCTTTCTCCCTCCCTTGTGTATATGTGTGTATGTATATATATATGTATTCATTTGTATATAATTTTAATAATGTAGGATTGTATTTCATGTGTATGTATAGTGTGGATGAGGTAGAATTGGAGTGTGTGTGCATGTGTATGTATATATATATAGAGAGAGAGAGAGAGACTGAAACACACGCAAAGGGTAATTGTAATTTCTGATTGTTTTGCCTTGAAATACTAACAATATGCCCTCTATCTGCCTAAGTCACATAGGCGATCGCTGAAGCTGCATAAGTGTCTTTATTGGGACTATGATAATACAACATTATGGTAGTTTCATGAAGTATTGTATCTTCTAAAGCAAAGCCCAAGGATATATGTGTACTATACCCTTTCTGTAGTACTAAGTATTACAAAGATACAGTACTATATACTATTAAAAAAATTATTTTATTAGTTTTAAGTAAAAAGAAAAACTTTCTTTAGATGGCCACAAGTTTTGCTTTAGCATTCAGATTACCCTCTCAAATGTAATGCTTATTTATTCACATTGTTTTTGAGATTTTGATGATGTGTTTGTTTATTTTCACAATAACATAGTAGGTTGGATCTGGTTAGTTTGAAAATAAAACAGGTAGAATATTTGGGCTGGATATGACTGCTTTATTACTAAAGGATTAAAATTTCCCTAATGCAGACAGTTCCTTGTTTTTTCTTTTTTTTTTTTTTGCCTTGTATGCCTCTAACACTATGGAGTTGTTTTCCATTGCTTACTTTGCAGAAGGTCTTGTTGATGTAATTGTTTATGGCTCAGCTGACAACCCCAAATGGAAGAACCGGGGGTTCGCCTTCCTTGAATATGATTCCCACAAGAGTGCATCTGCTGCAAAACGGAGATTTACTTCGAGGAGTTTGAAAGCTTGGGGAGGGGAATTTGTTGTTGACTGGGCTGATCCTTTAGAGGAACCTGATACATCCACCATGTCCAAGGTAAATATTGATTTGTTCATTGTAATCATAAATTTCTATATTTCTATATACTGTGTGTATGTGTCACAAACATCACTACTATTCAATGTGTTCCTTTTTTTTTTATTTAAGACAAAGCTGGTTATGATTTGGGGTAATTTGACTATTATTTTAAGCAGGTCAAGTGAATGTGCAGAGGATTCGTTTGGCTCAACAGTTGAGCGGTCAGTGATGTTAGGTTGTCTGATTACCATCAAAAACCTTGTATTTAAATAGAGTATCTGGAGCAATTCAGTTTTTCAAGTGGGTAAAGTAGTAAACTAGCTGCTCATAAGTAAGGTGTTCAAATCTGCTGTAGTCAAAGTGCTGTGTTTCTGGGTAAGAACTCTTTATTTTACAGAGCATCATTGCACGTAACTGGAATAAATACCAGGCCATTGGTTATTACATGTAGTAGACATATGTTCTAATATCCAGGAATAGGATTTAGACTTCATACTCTAAAAATCAGAACTAAGCACTAGCTCATAGCTTGGTGTTTTGGAGACTTTTCCCAATCATCTGTGGAAGAAACTGGTGCAGATATGGGTATGTGGTTAACAAGTTTGCTTTGAGCCCCCTAGTTCAGAGTTCAATCCTACTGCAAATATTTTTGGTCAGGAAATCTTCACTGTAACCCCAGGTTGATCAAAAGTTTTGTGAGTGAATTTTGATAAACTGCAATTGTGGAAGCCATTGTGTATATGTATGTCCACTTTTCCATGCTTTCATGGGTTAGCTAAGATTTTATTGGGCCATTATTTCTACAACTGGATGCTCTTCCCAATGCCAACTCCATCTGTTTGCAAGAAAGCTATTAACCGTACTCTGTCTAACAATGAACAGCTCAGACTGGCTTTTGCAGTGGACTACAACCAAAGGATACTGTCTGTATTAACAGTGAGACTTGTTTACAGTTTGACCACACTTGAAGAGAAGAGGAAATAGAAATTCACTCACACAAACGCATATGCATGCACCTACATGCACACACACAGATACACGTGCATGCACCTACATACACTCATGCACACACAAATGCATGCATATTCCTGCACTCTCAGTTACTATCTTTTGTCATTTTTATCAGCAGAAATACTGTGAATAGTCTAATGCAAACCTATAAACTGACTTTATCATTCAGAAAAATGCTGGGCATAATAAAAATAGAATGTTTTGTTATATTTGGATGTCTTTCTTACTACTAAGCAAACAGACTAGGAAGTGTGTTTCATCTAAAATACAGCAAAAAGGGTATGGCAAGAATTGAACACCTTAACTACTGTTTCACTCCATGTAGATTGAAACAAGCAAAATTTGCGTGAAAAAGAATTGTGCCGTAATTGTAATTCTATTTTTGATTACAGGATTTTATTGTTTGTAGTACCCACTTTTTCCAATACTACTTCTTCCTCAATTGTAAGTTACTTAGTGACTTCACTGGTGCTGGCTTCACATAAAAAGCACCCAGTACACTCTGTAAAGTGGTTGGAATTAAAAAGGAATCCAGCTATAGAAGCCATACCAAAGCAAACAGTAGAGCTTTACACAAGTTCTCTTGCTCACCAGCTTCTGTCAAACCGTCCAACCCATACCAGCATGGAAAGTGGACATTAAATGATGATGATGTTACCATCTATTTTGTCGTGCTAACATGGGTTGAGTGAATATATATTAAGATTTTATTTTGCAGTTGAATGTCTTTCTCGCTGCTAACCCTTGTTTTTCAAGCAAAGAGCCTTTTTATTACACTTTTCTTTGGAAGTGCAGTGCTAGCAGAGAATTTGTTGACAAAGAATGTCAACAAACGTTAATGTTTTTAACTCAGCTCTTTTCAAACAAAGCAAATAATCTAAACATTTATACACACACATATGCACACACACACGTGTGTGTATGTATACATGTGCAATGGCCTTCCTTGGAGTTTCTGTCTACCAGTTTTACTCTTAAGGCATTGGGTGACCCAAAGCTAGCATAGAAAACATTTGCCTAATTTGCTGCACAATGAGATGGAACTTGAGACCATGTGCTAGCAAAGCAAACTCTATGTTCACACAGCCATGCCATTGCCTGTTGGAAATATATTTATTTTAATTATCTGCTAATATTTTTCTAGTCACAGATAGACATTGCTACACTTTACCATTTCAGTATATTGATATTCATCCTTTAATCTGGATTTTAATTCTTTCCTCTTGTTTCTTTTCTCTTCTTTTCCCTTTAATTCTACCCTCTTCCCCTTCCTTTTCCTCCATTTCCGTCTGTTATCCCCATCCATCACCAGGTAAAGGTATTGTATGTAAGAAATCTTACCTCAGATGTTACAGAAGAACTTTTAAAAGAAAAATTTGGATATTTTGGTAAACTAGAACGAGCTAAAAAAATAAAAGACTATGGTTTCATCCACTTTGAAGAACGGGAAGATGCTTTAAAAGCTCTTGAATCTCTGAATAATCAAGTAAGTAGCATTGTATTTCACATGTTTGTCCTTTTTTTTATCTTTCATATATTCGCTATTAAACCAGAAAACTGTTTTGTTGTATTTGTTCCCTGTGTCTTTGTTTAATTTTTGTCTCTTTTAGAAAATTGGGGGTATGGAAATAGAAGTATCATTAGCAAAGCCTCCCACGGAAAACAGGAAAAAGGAACAGCGCAAACGAGAACAAGATCGTAGAGGTCCTGTTGCCATGTACCCAGGGTAAGATAAGACATATTTATATATCTTGATCAAGTTTATTCCCTCATGGTTCTGGAGTCAGTCTCACTGTGTGACACATTGGGCATGTGTCTTCTGCTATAGCCCTGGGACAACCAAAGCCGTGTGAGTGGATTTTGTTAAGAGAAACTGAAAGAAGCCCATTGCATATGTGTGTATCTGTCCTCCAGCAATGCTTGACAGCTGGTATTGGTTTGTTTATGTCTCTGTAACAGTAGTTTGGCGTAAGAGACTGATAGAATAAGTACTGGGGTCAATGTGTGTGGCCAAACCTTTCAAGGCAGTGCCCTAGCATGGCTGAAATCTGATGACAAAGAGTAAAAGAAGATACAGTTGTTGATTTTTGTTGGCCTCCTTTACATTTGTACTGTCCAATAATATCAAAAGAAAAGATACACATGTACATGGGTATTGTAAGAGCAGGTGTGGTAAGAAGTTTGCTTCCAAACTATACAGTTCCTGATTCAGTTCCACTGCGTGGCACCTTGGGCAAGTGTCTCCTATTATGGCTCCAGGCTGATCAAAAGCCTTATGAATGAACTTGGTAGATAGAAACTGAAAGAATCTTGTTGTATATATGTATGGTGTGTGAGTGTATATTTCGTGCCTCCTAGTCTTGACATTGCATGATAGTTATGAAATGATTGTCACTGTCATACTAGCAGCACTTTCCATCTCCAGTATTCTGCAAGAACATGTCTTGCCATTGAGAAATATTGCCTTGCTTGGAAACAGATAACAGTTGGTAGCACATAGGACATCCGGATGTAGAAAATGAGACTCAGTAAACTCCATCCAACCCTTGCAAGCATGGTGAAGTTTATGTTAAAATGATAATAATATATATGTGGTAGATAGAAACTGAAAGAATCTTGTATATATGTATGATGTATGAGTGTTCAGCTTTTGCCGAATGATCTGCACAAATGATTTATTACATCCATGCTGCACATTATTTCATTCTCTCCATCAAATTGACATTGACTGAACAGGTGCACGGTGTACCACACTTAAGCTGTTGAAGTGATCACAGAGCAACGTGAAATGAAGTGTTTTGCTGAGGAACACAATGCACCACCCAGTCTACAAATTGAAACCACGATCTAGCGATTGCAAGTGCAACACCCTAACCACAAGGCCATACACCCTCTATATAATTCTATATGGGGGTGGGTAGAATGCACACATATTCAAATTTAAATAGGATTGGTTTAAGGATAATATTTAATATGAAATATAAGTGTAGGTATATAAAGTTTCCATAAGATTAATCAAAGATTATACTGAGGTCAGCCAAATATAGAGGATGCTGGGAAGAAAATACACACATGAACATATAAAAACTTTCAATATACTGTTTTTAGGTTACTCCAAAACAATCTTCAATAATCCCATATGCATTGCATATGGGTTTATTGAAGATTGTTTTGGAGTAACCTAAAAACAGTATATTGAAAGTTTTTATATGTTCATGTGTGTATTTTCTTCCCAGCATCCTCTATATTTGGCTGACCTTAGTATAATCTTTGATTAATTTGCATGCAATAATCTCAATGCTATATGGTAGTGAGACATGTACCCTGATGCAGAGGACATATAAAGACTAGAGGAATGAAGTTAGTATGCTCCCTTTGATGAGCAATGTCAGTGTAAATGAGCAACAGAGAAAAGTTAGGCACAAGAATCATTAGATGCAATGTACAACAGAGAAGACTGCATTGGTTTGGTCAGGTGATGCATATGGATGTGAGCAGTCGCATACAGAAGTGCTGATCACTTAGTGGAAGAGGTTGACCTAGGAGGTATTGAAGGCTGATCTCAATACACTGAGCCTTGTGAAGGAAATGACAAAGGATCGAGATATCTAGTGCCTTGCTGTACACACGAAAACCCATTTACTGCAGCAGAATTGATATCCTAAAACCACTTTGATAATGGTTGTCTATGAAGGGCTCTCTCCCATTCCCACCTGCATTCTCCCTGCCTTGGCAACCATTTCCCTCTTCATTTCATCCCCTAATACCCATCACTTCTCTATTACCTGAGAGCAGAATAGGCACTTACATCACCCTACCCCACTAGCTTTCTCAGTTATTTTCCTTGCCCCCACCCCAAACCACTTCCATTTCTCATTATCTTCCCCTGCCTGCTGTCTCTACGAATCACCTCCTTTCTATGTCTTCTCTCCAGTGTGTGGTTAACACCTTTTCTGCTATCACCCTCAATGCTCTAGAATGTTTATCGCCCCCACCCCACCTTTCCTATTTTTCACTTCTGATGATGACCTCTACTCTGCCCATTTACCCAGTCCAAATCTCTGTATCACCTTACTTATTCTCACTACCCCAATGTCCAGACACATCTTTACTATCATCTCTCACTTTTGTTGTACTCTCTGATTCACCCTCTCTCTGACTCATTTACCTTTCTTTTCCAACTGGAATATCCATGTATCTACTCTTCAGCAAAACACATATCCTTGTTCCTGTATATCTTTAACCATTTAACATTCAGATTAGTCTGAAATGTAATCCTTATTTGTTCATATTGTTATGAATTAATCATGCATTATTTTGCAGCTTCACGATTTCAATGATATTATTGTTTATTTTTACAATGACATTGTAGGGTAGATGCGAGAGGCTGGATCTGACCAGTTGGAACATAAAACGGGTATATTTTGGCCAGATGTGGCTGGTTTGAATGCTAATAAGTTGATCTCACGTTAACTGGCACAAAGCCCTCCCCCTCCCAGTTGAGGGGTTTTTGTCTTGCAAGATATTTGGCAACCCTGTCAGTGCTGGTGCCATGTAAAAAACATATATTAATCTGGTGTAGTCATAATGAATAACTAGAGAAGTACAAAGGTAATAGAGTGTAACTGTAGACATGGCTCTGGAGTGAAAAAGTTCACTTCCCAGACGTGGTTTCAAGTTCAGTCCCACTGTGTGACATCTTGGTCAAGTGCCTTCTACTCTAGCCCCTGGCCAGCAAAGTCTTGTGAGTGGATTTGATTGACAGAAACTGAAAGAAACTTATTGCACACATATACCTGTACATATCTGTGTGAGTGTGTCTTCATGTTTATTCACCACTCACTACTTGACAACCAGTGTTTGTTTACATACCTGTAACTTAGTGTTTTAGCAATAAGTACTGGGGTCAAGCCATCAGTGACTGAAACAAGTAAAGCATAAATAAATATATTTATAGGTATGTTATTGTGCCTCTTCATCATAATATGGTGTGGTAGTCATAAATATCACTATCATATAAGCGGGTGTTATTCATTTCTAATCTTACATGAAAATGTCCAATTATGGATTAATTCAGGGTGCAGTTTAATAAAGTATTGCTACCATCGTATGGAAATTAGGGTATTTGCTGTGGTTTTTATGCATCCAATTTATTTTCCTTTATTCCATATTAAGCTCAAAACTTATTTGAGAGTATTGGAGTGAAAAATGTTAACAGTTCTTCTTCACATATTGTTGTTATGCATCTCATGTTTATTTACTGTAGATATGACGACTACTGGTGCATGCCACCAGGACGCATGCCACCACCTCCTCCTCCACCACTCTCTGGACGTGGCATGAGGCGACCACCTCCCCCACCCCCTCCTCCTGCCAGGGGTGGTTATGGTGAGTACTTGCGTGCATATGTTTGTTTGCATCATATATGTGTTGTTTATATGTTGTTTATCATATATGTGTTGCATCATATATGTTTGCATCATATATGTGAGTGTTGTTTAGCTAAAAGTCAGGTTTAACCAGCAGATCTATAATCAAAAACCTTCCAGCTGTGACTACTGTCTTCTTTCAGACTTGGTGAAACCAATGATTACATTATTTAATTCAATGTGTTCTTCATTTTTTCTTAAGATGGTAGGGCATGATTTGAGGGAAACTTAACTGCTATTTCTAGCAAGTTAATTAACCTCATTAAAGTTACCTTGTTGGTTTGCTGCATGTGTGTATATATGTGGAAATAGTTTGTCTGAAATCCATTTCAGTTTAATTCGCACGTGAATATTCCAGCAGTTTACATTAGAGATTAAAGAAACTGTGTGTTGTTGTCTTTAGATTAAAATAAACAGGTATCTTATTTGGCCATGTGCTACATGGTCGATATATTTAAAAATAACATTGCTTGGCTGGTTTTACTTTGCTACATAATTGGAAACAGAATATTGTCTTTTTATCTGTGAGTATGTAAGAAATTGCTCACTTTATTATTGATTTTCTCTGGGTGCTGTTTAATGGTGTTTTCCCTCTCAGCACTTTCTGTTTCTTTTGTCAAGAAATTTATCTAAAAATATATTAGTGTCTACTTAATTATTCATTTGACTTAATTAAAACCACTTTCTCTTCCTCACATATCTCACTTCCATGTTGAAACACTGATGTTTTTCTAATGCATTTTGTTTATTTACCTACAGATCCTTACTATGATGACTATTACCCATATCCTGAAGAATATGATTATTATGGAGCATATGCTCCTCCACCACCTCCTGGCCCACTTCGAGGTCGTGGAAGAGGTGGAGCACTACCACCACCTGTAAGTGAAAGCTTATTGTCTGTTCTGATTTAAACATCATTCCTCTGCTTAATGCGATTCAATTCACCATAAACTCACACCCCTAACAGTTATATTTCCAAAGAGAGAAAATTAATCACTCTCAGTATAATAGGATTTATGCTTTGTCTCTGCCTCATTACTTCAGCTAGTTGTTCGTCTGTGTTTTGAGATGATGTGGTTCTTGTGATGAGGAAGAATGTATTTAATTAGTTGGGATTTATTTTTAAGCATCAAGAACAATTTATTAAAATTAAAATACATTCTCTTATTTAAAACAGTTTTTCTCGATAAATTTTCCTTTTTCTCTTTTTCTAATTTTCAGCCTGTTCGAGGGCGTGGTGCTCCTCCCTTCCGTGCAGCAAGGGGTGGCATCCCTGTAGGCAGAGGAACCAGAGGGAGCAACCGTGCAGGTCGAGGTGGTGTACCTGCTCGTGGAGCACGAGGTGGAGGTAGTGCAACACAGAAAGCGGTCCGAGGAGGCAAGCGGAAAGCTGGTACGGACTTTAGCCAAGGCCAGTCAAAGCGAAGAGTGGTATCAGATAATTGGGGAGCTCAGCCTATTGCTCAGCAGCCACTAGACCAGTCCAATTATGGTACTGGATCTGGTTACACGGGCAATGATGCACAATGGTATCAGGATTCTTATGGTGGAAACTGGTAGATGGCTTTATCGGCAGCAATGTCTCTTTTTTTTTTTTTTTAACAAAAGCAAAAGAAAAAAAAAATCTTCCATTTCTTTGAAGCAAACTCTCCAAAAATTCCAAAAAGAAAAAAAATTGAAAATAGTGAAACTGATTTTTTTTTAAATTTAATTTTTATGTATACATTTATCTATACCTATCTGTCTATCTATCTATTCATCTATATATATATATATATATATATATACATTCATACATGTATGTATATGTATATTTAAATATTTTCGTCTTAAGTTCTCCTTTTTAACAATAGTTCAATCATTGGAATTCATATTAATTGTACATCAAAAAATCATGAGTGAGCTGAAATTGTCCTGCACCCCCTTACTATTCACCTCTGTCTAAATTCTTCATTTGATTTTTTGATTTTTCCAACGATGGTAAAGTATGTTGAGCTCATCATGATGTCATTTCTCTGAACAGATTTTAAAAACATAATGGAGATCAATTCGGTTCATTTGTTTGAGAAAAATGTGTCCCTATTGTTTGGATCTAAAATTTGGTTTCCACCATATATATATGTGTGTGTGTGTATGTATGTATATATATGCACACACACACTCATACACACACAGATATATATATATATATGTATGTAGTAAAGTTCATTCTGCCACCCTTAATGTTTTAAAATATATATACTGTTTGTGTGTATATTTGTATATATATATATGTGTGTGTGTGTGTATGCGTGTGTGTGTGTATACATATATATATATATAAAATATGTATGTATTATGTATGTATGCACATACTCATATTATATACATACCATTTGGCATTTAACAAAAATATATAAGACAAATGAAAAAACTACAGCAAAAAAAAAAAGAACTTGGCTTTTTCTGTTACATAGCCTGCCATAAAAAAATATATAACCCATAGCAGAAAAAAAGAAAAATATGGAAACAAATCAGAAACCAAAGCAAAAAAAAATTTTAATATTAACATAAGAAAAAAAAAAACTAAAGTGGTATTTCATATATATATAGTGACCAAAATTTGTACAAAATTCAAATTGTAAGATTTTAGACATTATTTTTTAAATAGTAATCTAAATTTTTTTCCTTTTTTTTTGTTTGATCATTTTTGTGGGTTTCTTTTTCCTAATCTTGCATTATTCATCTTTGAGCTATATTATTTGGTCTTGGATGATCTTTTCTTGTCCTCCCCTCCACCTGACCTCACTTCATTCCGTTTAAGTAACAAACCCCTGGTCCAACACCAGCCCTTTCCCCTGTTTCTTTTTTTTCCCTTTGTAATCCTTGTTGAGAAAACATTTTAACTTGAGATCAATGTATCGTGCTTTTAGTTTAATTTCCTTTCTTTTTCTATTGACATTTTTTGGCCTCCTTTCTTTTGAAATAACTTCTGTTTTTGTGTTGTTTCTTTGTTTTCTTCAAATTTTACAATTACAAGACTTCATAATTTATTTTAATGACTGATGTACACATACAAACACTTAGACATGTATGTATGTATATATGTGTATACACACACGCATGCACATACATATACATACAATACATTTCTTGAGAATTTAATGCTTTGTAATGGTGTTTCCCCCATCAGACGTATACAGTCACTTAATATCATACACTCTTAGACTGACATGTACATGATAACCTACTCTAACTGGTGATGGTGGTGGTGGTTCCAGTTGTAAAAGTCGTATGCATGCTGGCAGACACGATAAAGGTGATTATTATTGTTAAAGTTATCTATAGATCACATGCCAGCACTACCACCATGTGCAGTCTTTGAGAATTTTTGACTTCTCCTCAGCTTTGTCTCCTTTGAGTTATTTCTGTTAATCTATTTATTTTTTCCTGGCCACTGATACTATTAAGATGTTTAATCTCAGCAGAGTTTAGCTTCCTCTTCACTTTATATTTTGAATATTTTGTGTGTGTGTGTGCGTGTGTAGATATATGGCTGAGTGAGATTTTAATTATTTTTTTTTTATCTATGTAACAAATGTTTTAATGTATTACTGTAGTTTGTGTCCTTTTGCATTGTTGTTGTTTAGGCCCAGGTCAGCCTTGAATTAGCAGACATGTCCATTCTGTCTTATTCAGACAGTGTTTAGAGGACAACATTGTTCAATGTGTCCGTTTCTTGTTTAGCAGACTGCGGTTTGAGGGAGATTTGGCTGCTATTTCTGGCAGGTTTGAGTGACCATGTAGCGGCTCCTTCATTGGATTGTCTTCATGTTTGTTGATCCTCTATCGAAGTAGTTTTAACATATCATTTTTGTGGTGTTTCAGTTTTGAGTTGATTGTTAGGTTTCTTGTTGGTTGTATTCTCCCATAGTTTCTTGTCAGAGAAAGAAGAGCAGAATGGTTGTTTATTTATTTATTTATGTATTTTTTTTTCTTATTGTTTACATTTCTTTCTGATGTTCCACTTTAGGAAGGAATGATGCTGTACAAACAATTAGACTTATAAATATTTTATCTCACTGCACCCAATTCTTATGTCCCTCCAAAAGAGAGAGTTGGCTAGAGATATATGTATAGACCTCAGTTCTCGTCTATTGAAAAAAAAAAGATGTGACAGGATTTCCTCATTTCACACACACATATATATGTATGTCTGTAGTATGTACAGGCATAGATAGATATTTGCATATATAACCTAAATGTGTGTCTCAGTGCCAATTTAGTTTTTCTTATTATTGAAAGGAAGTTCCATATATATATCTCATCTTGAACATTAGTTACTATATTGCTTCTGTAACTCATTATTCTCATCACTTACTCCTACATAACATTGATGAAACTTCCATCTTTTACCATTCTCTCAAATTTTCTACTCCCCACCTGTAAAAAGACACAAAAAAGAACAATGCAGTCTTCATCTTAAAAAAAAATAGATAAAATATAATAGAGTAAGTCTGAGAGAGAGAGAGAACAATTTGCTGTATATTATTCACTTTATATTGGCCATTTATAATCACAGCAGGCCAACAAAATTTATGTTGTGTCCACCTACTCACTGAAGTATTGACTTCCACTTAAACTGAATTGTGTCCATAATCAAAACATGTAACATCTCTCACTAGCTCTTTTCACATAGCTTCTATTAACCCTATAGCTTAAAGTGTGACGTTAAGTCTGCAGAAATATAGGGATGCTTACCTCTTAATCTCATCATCCTTTCTTTTGTTGTTATATATTTCTATTGGTGCCCCTTGAAAGAACTACTGGGTTACTTCACCAAATATTTCACTATTTCTCATTGCTATTAACATATAAACTTCTATTTTTTCTCCTTATATTTTGGTTGAAATTCCCCCTTGTATTATTTCTGCTAAAATTCTTCTTTATATATTGTACTCTACTCATCCTTGATACTCATTTAGTTAAGTGGGTTTTTATTAAATTTTTAAGAATATGTCTATCTTCTATATTATATCTCCTTTCTCATTCATTTGAAGCTGTTTCTAGTTTTCTCTTTACATGTGTAAATATTTTATCACACTCAATCTCACCAACCTTGGTGGACTTGCATAGGGCATGAATACTGTCTCTCTCTCTCAAAAATATACTTGTGTGTGTATTGATGTTCTTGTGGAAACATTACATTTTGAATAATGGGAGAGAAAGATAGAAGAAAAAACAGGAAGGTAACTGCTTTAACTGTTGGCCAAAAATTGAACATTAATACTGCTGAGGGTCAGAGGTTATTGCATTGGTTTTGGTTTCACTTGAATTAAACTTACATTTGTGTGTCTCCAAACTGGGCCTGGCTCTACATTACAGCACACACCATAATTTTGTATAATATATATTCAAGTAATATATATATTATTTAATTCATCTACTCTAGTTGTCAGTTACTGTGGAGTTTCACAGATGTCTATCTGGTTCATCAGATAACTTATACAGCTTATTCTGTTTGAGTCATCTAGGTATTGGAGATCCTCCCGAGTACCGGACAATGGATCAACTGAATTGTGTGATTATACTCAACCATGGTATTGAGTGCTTTCCTCCTCTATTTTAAAACCAGCAGATGAATGTGTGTGTGTATGTGTACACCATTGGCCTGTTACTCTGAAGTTTCCACAATGTACTGCCACTTCTTCAGACAAGTTAGACAGGTCATGGGATTTCGTTTGCAATTATTTCCACTTTCAAAATAAATTGAAAGAGAACTCCTTTCTTACATACAGTACATTTCTAGTGTGTACTTAGTTCAGACTGCTTTGCATTTCATTATTCATTTCTAGGGGTAATCCTCAGATGAGGGTGGCTGGTGGCAATAACACAGGTATGATTAGTCTGTAGAACAGTAATGTGTGTGTGTATTTTGGTTTAAATAGGATTATGTAAAGTATATGTGTTTATGCTTGTGTGTTATACATACATAGTGGTCTAGATAAGATAATTGTCTGAGTTGAATTATTTTGTTGCAGTTCTTAATAGCATGTCTCTCTCAACTAATTAATTCATTAACATGTTGTTTGAGTGATCTGTAGAAATTATGTCAGATAAGAGGTATCCCCAACATTTATGCCTATGTAACATAACTAAGTTGCTGATTTTCTTTAACTATTAATATTTAGCTAGCATAGGGTGGTGAGCTGGCAGAATTGTTAGCACACTGGGTAAAATGCTTAGCAGCATTTCATCCATCTTTACATTCTGGGTTCATATGCCACTGAGGTCAATGTAATTGACATAGCCCCTCCCCCGAAATTGCTGGCCTTGTGCCAAAATTTTAGATAAATATTTAGCTAGTATATTAATTTCTTTTTAATGGTTGAGAAAAATAATATAGAATCCTGTACATGATTATTTCTATTGCCACACATTTCGTTCTCTTTTACAGTTTATGGCAATCTTATAATTTAATGATGGAGAATCTCTTAATTCTAGATTGAAATACAGTAGTGTTAAGCCCTCTCTGTTCCAAGTTCAAAGTCAACTCTGCCTTTCATCCTTCTGGGCTCAATTAAATATTTCTATAAAGCATGTGAATAGTATTATAATAAAAGTCAAACACATAGGTGATAATCTGACACAGTTAACAGGCTTTTTTTTCTGGAAAAGTAGTGATTAGTTGTTATTTTTAGCAAGTTCTGTATATTGGTCAGTATTGTTGAAATAGGTAA
Source organism: Octopus sinensis (assembly GCF_006345805.1). Classification (NCBI taxonomy): domain Eukaryota; kingdom Metazoa; phylum Mollusca; class Cephalopoda; order Octopoda; family Octopodidae; genus Octopus; species Octopus sinensis. Next base: position 82,940,439 of record NC_043000.1, read on the forward strand.
TTTATAGACAATGAGGTGGTCATTATATATAATAGGGTTTTTAGTGTGGTTACTAAACTTTCGATGTCCTCACCTGTTAGGTTTTCGCATTTTTCTTCCATGTCCAACACTTAATGTTGGTGTCATCCAATATGTGATACTAGGATATTAACTAAATACTAAAGCTTTAATATTTCTTGTTGACCTTATGAAAATATATCCTTTAGCCCTTCCTTATACATGCCATTGCACAGGTATGCTTATATATTAGCTACATGTTACCCCTGGTCAAGCAGATTTATGATCAAAAGCTTTCCAGCTCACTACCAGCCTGCCTTTTTCTTCAAACAGCTATATTGGGGATTATATTTTCCACTGTCCCCTCCCTGTTTTAAGACAGTAGGGTTTGATTTGAGAGTGGTTTAACAGCTGTTTCCAACAGGTCTAATCACTATTTAAAAATTCCTTCAGTTCACACCTATTATTTTATAATGTATATGTTAGGTACAGGCACGGCCATGTGGTTAAAACACTCACTTTAGAACTTCATATTGTTCTGGGTTCAATCCTATTGCATGGTCAACTATCTTTTGCTATAACCTTAGGTTAAGCAATAGCTTGTGAGTAGAATTGGTAGCTTGTCATGTGTATGTGTAAATAAATATATATATGTATGTGTGTGTGTTGCTTAGGCATTGCAAGACCAACAGCCTGGTGTAGAACTCAATATATGCTTGAGAATGAAGTGTTGAGTGGTAATAAGAGAGAGGGATGACAAAGGAACTTCATTAGCTTATGGCTGTTTCTACTATAAGATGCAGTGGACTCAAAGCTGAATGCCTGAATAACGCCTTATAGCTTCATTGGAGCCTTGTCTATGAAGTCATATATTATATAGATATATATATGAAGTTTTTGCTATTTCTTTTCTAGGCAGCCGGTAGAGCATTGGTAATGTCACACATGACTTGCAGTCATCTTGTCTTTTGCTTGAACAGCTACAGCTGATTCCATGGAATATTGCTGTATTCAAATTGCTTGGATACTAGCATGAAACCATGGCATGGAGGAAGTAGCTACAGGTACTAAGTAATATATATTACGTGTGTATCTGTTTTTATGTTTATTGGTAGTGTGTCAAAGGTATAATTTAATGATACTCAATGTAAATACTGAGTTCAATAAGATTGACGAGAGAAGTCCTTTAGGTTGGTGCCCTGTGTGGCTACAGCACAATGATCAACTACTTAGACAAATTAAGTGTAGTTCACCTAACTGTAAATAGGTAGTTAGATCTTTGCTGTAAATAGGAGGAGCGCTTCATAAACAGACGAGTCATTTTTACCAGCTTACTATAAGGCTGAACTCAAATGTTTACTTATTGGCTATATATTGGCAAAGCTTCTACTTTAATTCTGCTCAGTCTATTCTATGAATGTGTATGTTGTTACTGTACACACACACATGTGGTCATTACACTAATTCCATCTGTTAAGATATGTAAATTAGTAATAGTAATGATTATAATGATAATATAAAAATAACCTTTATAGTTGTGTTTTTGACAAAAAATTTTATGAATGTTTTGTGATATGGACTTATGAGATGTTGTATGGTACCATCTAAAAACTAACAGTCAAAAACCACTTAACTCTCCATGATAATCTACTTCACAACGGTCAACCTCTGTTAACATCAGAAACACACCATTAACAATGCTCTATATAACATATACAAATCATTACATTAAAAAAAAAATTTTTTCCTCTTCCTTTTGTGTCTCTAATTATCTTTTGATGAATAATCAAAACGAAGTATTTCATAATCTCATTGCATTCAGTTCCTAATTTCTGGACAGTTTTTATAATTCATTACCTCTACTTCACGTCCCCATCCCCACCTCTCCCTCTAATGATGCTATCAAATATCATAATAAAAAAAAATGTTTGATTGATGAGCTGAGAAGAAATGTAGTTGCTTGTAGAATTTTGCATGTGTTTGTGAGGGAGTAAGAGAGATATTTCAAGCTACAGCTACTTTTAATAATAATAATAATAATCATCTATGTACAAGTTTAGTCACTTTTTAACCCCCAAAACCCAATTATAGTCCTAGAGCTGTGTTGACCTGCACGCTACATAACCTATCAGTTTTATTTCATTTTCATTCTTATGTTTTTATTGATTTTTATTTACTGAACCTCCTCTTTCTCTGATATTTCTCCCCCTCTACTTCTTCATAATAATAATAATTATTATTATTATCTCTGTTGTTTGGAATCCAGCCTCCTTTCACATATTATTAGCTAGTGGCACCCCAGTTATTCTCCTCCTGTATTGACACTACTATAAAACCTGTACAGATTTTTTTTTTCAGTTCTATTATGCTGGCATATATATATATATCTCCTGATTCTTCATTCTTCTCCATTTTCTATTCATATTTCAAAGAAAACTTAAATATTTATTCTGGTTTCAGAAAACTGATCATTTTGAAATATATTTTATACCAAATTATGAAAAGAAAAAAAAAAGAGAAAAGAAAAAAAATATCAAAAACCAACAAACTTTAATTATAGTTCTCATTTTGTCATTTAGTTATTAAAATATATATATACATATATATGCACATAATGTGTGTGTGTATATATGTATATATATATATTATATCTATATATATATTTATATATAATATATATATATCTGTATATTATATATATTTATATATTTTACATATATCTATATATATACATACACCCTGTAATGTTCATTTACTTTTTGGCTCATTAAAAAATATAATAAAATAAAAATAAAAAAATTTTTAAAAACTTTGTCAATTAGTTTAAAGTGGAATTTTCTGGCAAACTTTGCTATATAATTCTAGATAATATATCTCTATTACATGCATTCTGAGAGGCATGTTCTTGTTATGTTATCATTCAGAAAACTCAGGCACTTATCTACTCTCTCTCACACACACACACACTTACAGCAAGAGTAGTGTGCTGCTTTCAAAATTAATGACATAAATAGAAATAAACAAATCTGCTCAAATTCAATTATTTTTTCGCTATTGTTTATTTATTCCCCTCAAAATTTGCCCATTTTTTAAAAAATTCATTTTCGTTTTTTTTGTAACTCTCTTTTGGCACAGTTATTGGCAAACACTAACCCAGTCAAGAAATAATCTATTCTTTTTTTGTCTTGTCAGTTGTAATTAATCTCTTGAACAATTTACTTTAAATGGTTGGTTGCCAATGTATATATTATTATTATTATTATTATTATTAATTAATTAATTAATTTTAATAAATTTACATTTTCATATGTTGACACAAACCATCACTCAGGATTGTAAGAACAATGTTTAAAGAAATTTAATACTTCAAAAATTAAATTATTATTTTCTTCCTATCAAGAGCAAGACAGTTTGTTCCCTTTTGATTAAATAAATTAAAATTGAGTTTTAAAAAAACCAAACCTTTTATCCTAATCTTCCACTATACATGTGTATGATTGCATAAATTTGAAATGAAGCAAAAACATTTCTCATTCTATTCTAATAACAATGTTTTTTTTTTTCATTTTTGACATTACGTATCTAAAACTGTATAAATATTAAGTTGTCTATATAATATATTTCTTTTCCTTCACTACCAAAAGTGCCTTCTTGAAAAAACATCCACATTTTAAATGTCGAAAATTCCTTGAAGTATTTCTTTAGAAGGAAGAAGAATCATATTTTATCTCCTAGTTATTCATCAGTGTGTGTATATACATATGTGTGTGTGTATAAGTGTGTATATAGGTCTTATTTTCAAATTTATATCTATATAGGGTGCTCATATCCTTTCTCAATGTCTTGCAAATTACTAAATCCATTGTAAACTACCATCCCACTAATTAATCTTTTGAATTAATCATACTCTTTCTTCACCTCCTACTCCTCCTTTGTTTTCTACAATATGATGTCACACAGTTTTTACCATTTCCCATCAGTCTGTGACACTAACTTTTTCCTATTTTCTATCTTCACATCTTTGAAATAGTTTATTGTAACCTTCCTGCTTGCAAAATACTAAGTTGTTGACTGTTGAACTGACATTCAAGAACTAAATCCTTCCATATTTTGCGACACATCTATCTCAGGGAAATTTCTAAAGATCATGTCTTCTTCCATGTATCTTTCTAGAAAAACAAAAAAGAGCAACAATTATTTAATTCTAGTTCTTTATGTTTCACTGCCAATCTTGAAGTAGATAGTTGAACTAATAACTTCTATCACTATTATTTCCCCCCCAACCTCCATCCATCTTTCTATTATTCCATTTTGTTATCATATCTAAAATTTGTTTCCTGTAATTTCTCTCCTCTCTATTATTATTTTCAATGAATCTTCATATGAACCAATGTATTAGTACCTTGGCAGAATATCACTTTGGAATGTATCTCTTTTTATATTCTGAGTTCAAATCCTGCTTTGGTTGACGTTACTTTTCATCCTTCCAGGAATGATAAAAGAAATACAGAGATCAAGCTGAAAAATTATGCCCCCCTCCTCCACAAAAAAGAAAAAAAATATTGAGGTTTTGCACTCATGTCAGAAGCTATTATGGAGACTTGAGTTCATATCCCACAGCTGCCACAGTTTATATAAAGCGCAAGCAGTAGATTGGCAGGATCTTAGAGCATCAGACAAAATATCCTGCAGCGTTTGTTCTTGCTCTTTACGCTCAGAGTTCACATCTTAATAAGGCCAACTTTGCCTTTCATCCCTCCAGGGGTCGATAAAGTAAAGTACCAGAAAGTACTGGGGTCATTTTGACTAACCCTTCCTCCAAATGTCTGATTTTGTGCCTAAGTTAGATATAATTATTATCATTACATCAGTTAAATTGCAATTATTTTACTATTTTCACTGTTTTTTATTTTAATTTGTGCTTTTGTTGTGTTTGTTGTTTTTTCACACATCTTTATTTTTTTAAATTTATATATATATTTTTTTTTCTTTAATTTTATGTCAGTATAATTGTTTTGGTGTAACATTTTGTTTTCTTGAGACTGCTTTTCAATAATGAGGCAACAGATTGCTGATGCTTTTAGGTTTCTCTCTGTTCTAAGATCTTAACCCTCAGGTTACTTACAACATAAGCAGCTTCTCAGAAATCTCATCTATCTTGCCAGAACCAAATTTAAACTCGAAATCTGACTGTTCAGGAATATTACCAATATTTATGGTAATTTTTGGTAGACTGATTAAAAAAAGAAATTGATAATTTACATTCCAAGGATGTTCAAGAGAAATATTTAAGCAAATATTTTGTATCCACAATTACACACACCTTCCTCAGGGTTAAGATTCTTAAATCAGCACACTCAGAAGTTGTTACTTGCTTATATCTATATATATAATTTTTTTACTTTTAAGTGACTTTTTTCAGTTTTCATTTTTACTGCTTCCTTTTGTTTTCTTGTAATATATTCTCTCCTAAATCTTTCCACTCGTTTTATATAAATACTTGCATATTTGCATATATAAATGTAGTTATTTCTTTTATTAGAAAGGGACTTGCTAAAGGTACACTTCAGAATTTTCTCTTACCGTAAATAACATGTTTTAGTTAGAGGGTGGGGTCCTTTAAATTAATTATACAATTTTTCTGTTTTCATATATATATATATATATATATATATATATATATATATATATATATATATATATATATAATCTGAAGAAAAACAAAAATAGTAGATAAAGCAAGCAATTATATATATATAACAAAAGCTTAGTTTATTTTTCCAGCTACCTCATGAGTGAAGACTTTTCACTGTATATTTTTATTTATTCATCATAAATCAGGACCAGAGATCATTCTGGCCTTTCTTACTGCAAGTCAGCCAAAATAATATAGAGAACGAAGACTTGTCTTTCATAATATTTATTTTGAAAAAAGTTGTTGGTAATGATAATATTAAGTATCTTCTAATTAATTATAATGAACCTACAAATGTTTTGCAACTGATTCCCACACTCAGCCCCTCTAAATGTGCACATTGTGATATCCAGCATGTTGGTCAGAATCCAACTTCAGTGGGTTGGCTGTGATCATGACAGCATGCTTTTATGTAAAACTTAGTTACTGTTGTTTCTATTTTAAAGATTATTTATTAAGAGTTTATTAGATATATTTGTGGCTGGCTATTTACTTTAAACAATCAGATAGAATATTTAGAACTTCCATCACTACAATTTGTAGAGCTCACAATATAGTTGTAGTAATTTTGATAAATGGATAGGACTTCTGATCTTAAATTAACATATATTCTGGTGACAATTGGTATTTTAGTAACAAGAACTGATCAAAATTTATCCGGTGTTGTATAGTCCAGGGCTAGCCCTATTCTAACATATCTCTGCACTGATAACCCTTATATGTTTGTTTCCAGATACCATGTAAATCATTATCCAATGCTCTTATTTTAAAATGGTTGGGATATGATTATGAGGAAAGATTTGGCTGTTATTTCTAGAAATTATGGTGACCACATATGGGCTACTTTCCTCATTCATAATTTGAGAGATTATATGGCTGAAGGAACTCCTAACCCTTCTGTTATAAATTGGTTATACTATTCAACATGATGCCTTAACTTACTGTAACCATATCACTGATGAAACACTGCCTAATTGCTTTAATTAATAATCAATAATTTGGAGGGATCTCAGAAAATAAACTCTTTGTTATTAATCTGTTGTTTAGAATATTAAATTATGATTGAAGTTTCAGGGATATACATATGAAAAAGATTACCTTTCACATTTTAAAAATTGTATTTTCTATTGTCAACATTCTTTTGAAAAGAATATTTAGTGCAGTAACTGAAATTGTTAAACTGTCATGAGTTAGTCATCATAATTATTTTATTTTCAACAATGAAAAACAAAAACGATTTTTGTAATATTTCCATCTGCTCAAATCAAGACTGAAATATGTAAAATATAGTTCCAAGCATTTTGTGATAAATTTATTGACATATTAACTACTTAGTGTGCACTATATGAGCAGTAGTTTAAGGGCAGCAAGCTGGCAGAATCGTTTAGCATACCAAGGCTTAGCAGCGTTTCATCAATTTTTACATTCTGAGTTCAAATTCCATCAAGGTTGACTTTGCTTTCATCATTTTGGGGTCGATAAAATGAGTATCATTTGAGCACTGGGATCACTGTAATCAAATTACCCCTTTCCCTGAAATTGTTGGCCTTGTGCCAAAATTTAAAACCTATGTGAGTAAGTAGTTACTGTACTATTACAGTTCCAATAAGGTTTTAGACTAAGATATTGTTTGAGAAGGTGGTTGAGGTTCTAAACTATCAGTTAAATTGTGTTTCATTGCATGTCATCATAGCTAGCATCTCTTCAATTCAGTACTGTTTCTCTGTGTGTAACTAATCAATGCTGTATAGGTGCTGACACCTATACAAAGATGGTAAGTAAATTATTTCTGAGAATTTCATTAACTTCAGCCAAAATTATTGTTGAAAATGCATGTTATGCTTTTCATTTTGTGTCTTTTTGTTTTTATTTTACTTCTTTAAGCATATGTTTTGTTTTCTTTAGTTTTTAATGCTTTTGTTGCCCTCTTCCTTTTTTTCTTAATGTTTTACTGCAGATGATGGACGTTCTATGTAGATAGATTGTTGTTCTGTAATACTTTGTGTTTGAAATATAGTTTTGGTGCGATACATGAAGCAGAAATCTTTTCTTGTTTTAGTAAAATGACAACAGAATATCCAAGACATTGTATGTTGTATCTCCAGTCTCAAAATGTGCATAACTTAATTGTTTTGATACACCAGCTGTTTATACAAAGATGACCAGCCCTGGATGATGACAATGATGATTAGATTTATTTTATAGATTTGCTTTGGGATACTTATAGTTGGCATCTTCAGGTTTTGGAATTATCAAAACTATTATTACATTATATTTAACTGGACCTCATTCCATCATATCTTTAAAGAATCACCATTCCTATGAGCTGTCTCACTTGCTGAGATTTTCTGTTAACATTAATGGAGCTTTTTATACATACATTTTTATAATGCATTGTTTGTATGCTTAGATTGGACATCTATCCTATGGCCTTATATAAGAAGAGTTCATAAAATGTTGATTATTGAGGAGTGGGGAGTCTTAATTTTTCAAGCTCTTATTCTTTGACTGAAAGTAAATCTTTAACAGTGATGGTGTTTCTTTTGTTTCCTACCACAATGAAATATTTGAATTAAATTGACTACCCACAGGCCTGAACTATACTAATGTACAAAATGAGGCATTCACTTCTATTGAATCTCTAAAATGTCATTAAAAAAAAGTGACAGACTTTTGTTTGCTAAAAATATCTGTTGTAGTACATTGTATTGTTCCTCCAATGAAAATTAGATCAAGAGAATGATTAGCATTTTTTACTCATCAATAATTTACAAGATTCTTCTGTAGACCTATGTTATTTTTGGAAAGCTGCTGACTTTAATTATCTCTACAATGGTAATTTAGCAAGAAAATAATTAGTCTGCTTGCAAATCTGCATTTCATTATTGCTACAAGATATTTCCAGAAGAAAATGTTGCTGCTAAATGTACTTTACACAATTTCAGTTATAAATTCATTTGACAGCACCCAAATTATTGAACCATTTCTTAGTATTTGTTAACGTTTGAGGAAAATTTCAGTAAAATGTGGTAAGTAATAATGAGAATCATTTTGCCATTTTTGCCATTATCTGTTTCTCAAAGTAGCTCACCACACTTGGTCCGATGTTAAACTATCTGAGACTTTTCTAGCTAAATGTTTACTGATAATAACATTTTCAAGAATCCTGTTCTTTGTTTTGGCATAAATTGGCATGGTGTTGAACTAGAGATTTATTAACCTCAACGTTGTTGAAATTGCAGAGTGCCATCAAGGTGTTCAGTGCTGACCTTGGCTTGAAGGTACCATTTTGGAACTGTTCATTAAACGGTAAGGCCCCCTGATCAATGACTAATACACTACTACTACTACAAAAGCTGATATCCTTATTAAGAACATGTTGGAAACAGATGAGAAAGAGAGTTTGCTGCTGCTGCTACCACACAAGCCTGCTTTCACAGTTTACACTGAAATCATTAAATTAGTCGATACAGCAACCTGCTGGATAGTGTTAGCCGGATGAAGACTTCATAATAGCTAGCTTTATAGTTGTTTAAAGTATACAAGAAGTTATTGCTGTATCTTGTGAAGATAAGAGAAGAAAATCTAAAGTGATAGAGTTTACTTTAAAAGAAAAAAGTATTTTCTGATAGTTTCCCACTCATGCAGTGTGTAAAAGTATTACAAGGTACCTGTATGTAGTGTGATGCAGTGTATTCTTTCACAATGCTCGTCTATTTAATTGGCTATAGGATTCTTGAGGTAAGTTTCTTTTTATTTCTACTCGGCCTTTTTTCCCATCCTCCCCACTCGGTTTGTATGTTAATAAAATAATTACCTTTCGAAATGGTCTTGTGTGTTAGTTTATATCAATTGAAATACTTTTAATTTCAGTGTTTTTGAGGAAAAAGAAATATAAAAGGTTTGAATATTGTAAGATAATGAAGTAAAAAATAGATATGAACAAGAACTTTTTTAGTTTTAGTGGAATAGCATGTATTTGACGCGAATGCAGGTCTATGTTAGCCACTCGCTTTCTTTATAGTTTATTCTAAACAACGTAACTAACCTTGTACGTCAATTCGTCACAGGTAAATTATACAATTGATCACCGTTCAATTGTAACGACGGCGCCAGGGTAGATAACTCATAACATTTTGTCGCTATACAACCAGTTTTTTTTTTTTTTCCTCCGTATAATAATTTAGAGGAATGGCAATTTGAGGTCGTATTTCGCTGTTCCCGCAGTAATTTTTATTTACCTAGTACCTAGAACTGCAATTCAACGGAGTATATCCCCCCCCCTCCTGAATTATATCTAGCGTTGAAGATTAGATGAATTGAAATCAATTTTCATAAGGCAATTTGTGGCGTAAGTAAACTGGAATTGTTTCAACAGGAAAATAAAACGGTTTTGCGAATTTCATTAGCTGGAGGTTTGACTGGTGTACGAGGGTAATAGAATAGCTGCTCATTGGAACAGGTAAGATTTCAGTATCTACAGAGGTGTGTTTGAAACTGAACGTTCTTAATTTTCTATGTTACTTGTGGGGGTGTCTGAACAGTGTTTTATTTCGTAGAGTGTAGAGAAAGCCGTTATATGGTATTGTGATTATTCACTTAATTAATACTCCTTAATGCTACATAATTAAGTATTTATTTAAAAAATCATTCAATTGCTATGTTGACGCCCATTGCGGCAAGGGGAGGTAATCGTTATCTCGATTACCGTCCTGTATCGCAGCTGTTACCAATATTACGTTGACGTTTCACTGGTTTCCCTGCACTTGTAGGTATTGAGTAGATTTCGAGTTAAAATGTGAATATCCGCTAACATAATTTTTTTATACTCGCTATTAGAACTAATAAATAGCATAGTAATAGTAGTACCTGCTGCGAAAATCGTCAACTACTGTAATTATGTGTGTGGGTGTATGTCAATTTGTACGATATATTTATGCAGGTTTCGTATCGAGGCAATGTTACTGCCTCCTACTACAATAAAAATTAGTGTGGTCGCTATAAATAGTAGAAATTTTCTCTTGAAAAAACGTCGGATAATATAGTTCTAGGTATAACTACGAAATAAAGTACGGATTGGTCATAGATGGAACAGCTTCGAACATGTATCTAACTGGCTAGAGCTAAATAGCAGTCCAGGAGAAAATAGTTTGATAGCTTCCATGCCATTAATAAATATGACTTTAAGGCGGCGATTTGGCGTAGAATCGTTAGCACGCCGGGTAAAATACTTTGCGACCTTTACGTTCACAGTTCAAATTCCGCCGAGTTTGACTTTGCCTTTCATCCTCCCAGTGTCGAAAAATAAGTACTCACTGAATATCGGAATCCGTGTAATCGTCTCTGCTCCCCGAAACGTTAGCTCTGTGCATATAAAGCATTATTAAGTATTGTTCCTTTGTCTAGAATGTCAGGCTTCTGACTTTGTAAGAAATATACTAAACGAGATAAAATTGCCGACGAAGTGAGCAGATCTTGATTATCTCCCTTGACAGCTGCCATCTTTATTTTCACGTTTTTGTCATTCTTTGATTATTGAACATTTTGAAAGATTGTATTTACCTCGACTGGATTATATATTATTCTGTACACAATGTACTTCTAGTTTTAATTAGCCATTTACTTTTTCTGTATATGATTCAATGGTATTCTTTCTTTTTTTTTTCCATATTCCTTCGGTAACTTTAAAATTTTTTTTTTAGAGCTTGAAACAAATCAGTGTCCTTTATGCACGTTTATTGTTTTACTTGTCATTAGACTGGCCATGCTGGAGTACCACCATGAAGAATTATAGTTAATCGAATCGACCCCATAACTTATTTTAAAAACCTGTTACTTATTTGTCTCTTGCCGAACCGCTAACTTACGGGGATGTAAATTCGCCAACACCGGTTATGGGTGGGGGTCCAAGACTTAGATATATAAACGACGAGCTTCTTTCAGTTTCCACCTACCAAATCCACTCTCTGTTCACAAGGCTTTGGTTGGTCTGAAGTTATAGTAGGAGCCTCAGCTACTACGCAGTAGGGCTGAACCCGGAGCTATGTGGTTGAGAAGCAAACTTTTTGCTATGCTTGCGCCTTGTTGCTTAGGTTTTTAACTCACCAACTAGAATTAGACAAACTTACGATTCCATATATTGATAGGTTTTGTGTTAAAATTGAGGCGTTGTTGAGAATTTTCTGGAAGATCTTAACCGTGACGCTTAAAAGTAGCTTCATTCAGTGTGTCGTTAGAATTCATAAACTTTCGAGAGAATGTGAAAGAATTCCTTTTTGGAAAAGTGTATTTCGAAGCACATAAAGCTAAATAATAGTATGTAAATAGTCGTTTAAGAAACCCTTTTGGATAGGAAAAGTCGAAGGCTGTTCGAACCTAGCCAACATTTTCACCAAAATCTGCATTTAGGTTTAGTTTGTTGTGTAAGTAAACCATTATTATAATTTAACTTTTACGTTTTGGATAAATTTAATTTTACCTACGGAAAAAAGGCAAAATTTTGTTTGTTTTTTTCTTCAAGACAAGAACCAGCTTGGTGAATCTTGTGGCTGTTTAAATATAGATATTATGTTATGTTGAATCTATTTGAATTAATGTAATACAATCTCAGTGGAATGCCACTTGAGTAAATGTGACGTACACAAATGAAATATGGGGTTCCTTATCCGAAAGTTCACTTTGTATAAAATATATAATCGGTCGCTAACTGCTCGGGAAATATATAACACGCAGTACTGTCTGGTCTTCACAAAATAGCTGGAGTCGTGCAGATAAACGACGAAGAAGCCTTTCTTTAGGACTTAAGGTTTACATATTTAAATATACGTCCTAAACACACATTGATGATAAATAAATGTAGAGAGTACATTTAATAAGTGGTTTATCCAGAACCAGTTTTATTGTATGCCATCGGTAAGAATCATTTATCATTGATAACACACACATTTGTATGTAAAAGTATTCAACACGTTTAAAATATACCACGAGCAACGCATTACTATTGCTACTATAAAGAATTAACGAGATATACATACACAGAGGTGGATGTGTGTATATATATATGAGGAGGAGGAGAGAGCGATTTTGTGCTATGTTTACAAAAACCACGTCAAGAAAAGAAATTCCAGTAAATTTCCATTCAATATAAGTTAATGACATTATAAATAATTTCATGTATAGATCGACTCAAATATGAATAGAGTAAGGTCTCTCACCCCCTTCATTCTTTCCCTACCTAAATCCACGCAAAACAGATTAACCACAGTTAACCTCTTTATTTAATACACACGGCCTGCTAGAAATAGCAGCAAAATTTCCATCTTTTTGTTTAACCCTAGATCTATCTCAGTGCTCCCCAACCTTTTTTCGCTTGCGATACACTTACATCTTTTTTCAAAATTCAGCGGCACACCTGAACTAAAAATATAACTAGAAGTATAGGAGAAAAAATTATATTCAGGTTATACTGCAGCATACCAGTTCCGGAGCACTGGCTGTGACTATGATAAGAATTGATAGCAATTAGTTAATTATCTCTACGTTTTATTAATTACTTTCCTGGCAATGTTTCAAGTTTTAGTATTACCCTCCGTAACATTCCACATTCGAATAAAATATATTTACTTTATCTCTTGCATTAGGTGCCAGAGGTTTACGTTCAAATCATTCCGGGATCGATAAAATAAGGCCTAACTTGAGTGGTTGGTACAACAACACTGCTTACTACACCATTTGTGAGCCTCTAAAACAAGGGTTTCTCAACCACTTTTTGCCTATTTGAATCCTATTTTACTCAAATGGACTCTCATAACCTTTCGATATATATATAAGAAAAAAAAAATTACAAAAACTCAACTATATTTTTCTCATTAAATATTATTAAGAACTGTATAAAGAATTTTAAATATTTTGTGTATTGTAAAGTATAAGCGATTTATTATACATAAATTTTAGCAAAGTGTTATACGGACCCCTAAAAGCAATAAGAACCTCGGTTGAGAACTACTGCTCTAAAATAATAAAAATCTCCCTCGAATATGTCCTTTCCTTTTACTAGTTTCAGTCATTGGACTGTGGTCATGCCGGGGTACCACCTTGAGTATTCAACTCAGATAATCTGTAGACGGATACGTATTGTATGAATGTTAAAAAAAATGAAAGGTTATGTTGAGCAACAGCTATATAATTAATGGGCATTCACAGAATGCCCATAAATTATTTTCCTGTATTTGGAAGTGTTTGTCTAGGAGAGGCAGAAATCTTTTAGTTCTTATATTAAGGGAAATGGGAGGAGCGAACCAAATAATTTTCCTTGGCCTATTTTTAGGTTTCTTATCCTGATTAATACTAGTGTGGTTATATGTACTGCTTTATCTTTGATGCCACTAGATCTATTATTAATATTTTGATTATTATTAGAGGGGTTATATATTAATTTATTTTTGAAGCCACTAATTACTAGGGCCTTGTTGTAATAAGGGGCAGCTTGTGTGTGTTTGTCGTTTCTCATTGCTTGACAACCGTAACTTACCGGTTCACCAGCAAGAGAACCGATAGAATAAGTATCAGATTTAAAAATAAAAGTACTGAGCTAGATGTATTCGATTAAACCCTCCAAAGTGGTGTTCCAGCATGGCTGCAGTCCAATAACAAGTATAAGATTAAAGGTACGCTGACTAAAAAAATAAAGAGAGAATCGGGTGACCACAGTTGAATTGGCTTTGATTTGAAAGCAGAAGACATCTAGTTTCACTTTCTGTATTAGGTCCAGATCCCACGGTCGTCTCTTCCAGTTTGGATTATTGACTTGTGAAGGTCATAATCATAAAAGGAAGAGGTAGTAGAGAAAGAAAGATCCCCACCACCCCAACCAAGCCCATAGGATACCAGAAATGCGGCACAGGTGATAACAAAGACTCGGTATTCAGTTACTAATGGTAAATTATCTTTTTAACGAAAAGCCAAAAAAATGTTTAAAAAGAAAAGGCTTTTTACATAAGGAAAGTAGGTGACCAAGTGTTTAAGCTGTTGTACACATGATGGTAAGTAAGACCACAGTGATGCATTGTATTCTTGAGCAAAACATTTCATTTCATGTTACTCCAGTCCCCTCAGCTGTAAATGAATTCTAGCAAAACTGGGAAGTCAATCCTGCGACTCATTAGCATCTCGTTTAGAGGAAGTATCACTAATAGAACCTTTGAGATGTTGATCTTTAGCATATTGAGCAGGATGGGCTGGAAAGACAAGACAGCAATTGCTGCAGTACTAGAAAAGCTGAAAGTTCATTGACACTTATTGTCGAGAATGAAGTTTACACTGCTATTATATTTTAGACATATTGCACTATGCATCACTGCCCAAAATCATCCGAATAAGTGTGCAGGGAAAGAACGAGGAAGCCAAAGACGATTGTGAACTGACAACATCAAAGAATGAACTAGAAATAAGAATTTGGCTAATTGAATGCATGCAGCACAACAGTAAGGGAACTGGAAAGTTTTGGTAAGTAGACTCCTGGACATAGGTAGGGTACCTGGATATAATATATATATTTATGCAAACCAAAAATTAAAAAAACGAGAATGTACACAGTGAATCCATTTGGTTGGTGTTCAGAGAAAGTTTAAGATGGGGAAAAAGAGGGGATGTGACGCTTCGAACATGGCTTTTCGTCAGAAAGTGGAAAAAGAATAGTCCGAGGGGTGACTGTGTGGTTAAGAAGCTTCCCAAACATGTGGTCTTGGGTTCAATTTCTCGGCATGGCACCTTGGGCTAGTATCTTCAACTAGGGCTGGCCAAATCAGAAACTGAAAGGATAGTGGTTTTGATTCCTACACCAGGTGAGGTGTTGTGATCTTGAGGAAATCACTTTATTTCACATTACTCCAGTCAACTCAGCTGGCAATAATGAATAATCAATCCTACAACGGACTGGCGTCCCATCCAAGCTGGAATATCTACGCCACAAAATCGGAAAAAAACCAACTTTATGAGATCATGGCTCATTGGTCCTGTTTTTCTTTCTTGATATAAGTGTGTTTGTATGTACCTTAGTCTTGATACCAACTGATGGTTGTAAACGAGCATCACCTTTATACAAGTAGTATTGTTCAATCTTCAGTCATTCATGAAAAACATATTTGACCATGAGAAAATATTGTTTGGAAACAAATCAAGATTGATAACATTAAAGGTATCCGGTCACAGAAAATCTACTGCAAGACTGACTTTTGCAAGCATGAATATAATGATTAAACACATATATATAAAGGGGTACTGCAAAGTTCCAGGCTTTAAGAGTATTATGAAAGGCTTGGTTGGAGCCCCAACCTTCTGACTTCTTTTACTAGGCTTAGAAAAACTGAAGGACTGCTATAATAAGTGTGTGAATCTGAGAGGGGAATATGCTGAATAAAATCATAATTAACTGATCTTCCTGTATTTTCTTTTATCCAAAACCAGGAAATTTTTAGCAAGCCCTCGTATATATATTCTTTTTTTGCTACCACCCTTCCTTATAAACAAGAAGACAAAATAGAGTTTGTCCCCGGGTAATTCATTCTTTGGCATTGTATAGGCCAAGTTTAAAATCAATCTTATTTTATGTAGGCATTTCTCGTTTCATGGAAGCATTGCATTCATAAAAATCATGTGTCAACTGAATTCTGTAATGTGAAACACATTTTTCTTTCATTTACATGGAGAATAGGTTTCATATTACAAAAATCCGCTCTAAGATTTTCAGGAGGGGGAAACCCTTGTGGTCTAAGAAAGACTGAATGATGTGGTAAATGACAGGATCTTTACATCAGAGGCAACTCTTTTCGAGACATGGCTCACCATCAGTCAGGCCGCACTACTAAAAGAATTCTAGGTATTTTTTTGTTAGGCATGCCATGCAAAATTCCAAGAGCCGCATGTTGCCCAAGCTGTATGGGGTTGCTCAGTCACGACAGCCAAATCTCACTCACACCTTGCTGTTTTAGGAAAGAAAACATTAGATAAATTGGACCCGGATTCTCTTCATAGATGCAGGCATGGCTGTATAGTAAGAAATTTGCTTTCCAACCACAGGATTCTAAGTTCAATCACACTGCATGGCACCTTGGGCAAGTGTCTTCTACTATAACCTTAAGCTGACCATAGCCTTATGAGAGGATTTGGTAGGCGAAAAAGTATTTGAGTGTTTTTATTTCTACCCCCAAACACACCATCACCACCATTTGACAACACAGCTAAGTAACATTCGGTAAAAGTGACTGATAGAATAAATACCTGGCTTAAAGAAATAAGAGACTAAAAATTCTTCAAGGCAGTGCCCTAGCAAGGATGCCGTATAATGGTTAATATCAGTAAAAGATATATAAAAGAATAATCACAACTGCAATGCCTTTGAATATAGGTCTGCTCAATTAAGACTGACCCAGGGCTAAACAATTACAACTCTTATGGACAATAACAACACTGAGAAAAATGTAAACACTTCATTTTTAAGTGAAAATCATGAAACTTCAAAGTTTCATTAACATCATTTACCGATATGAGTATATCTCTTTTTCTTTTTTTTTTATTATTAATTAAAAATCAATTGAACCATGGTGGAATCATTGTAATCAGTGAACTGTCGGGTTAATTTTACTTTTTTTATAAATCATTAAGTATCAAAATCTTTCGTAACACATCTATAACCCAACTGCTGATACTCTACATCACTGAGGTACATAGTGACATCTAACAACATAGGTGGGGGGCACTATTACTGCATTTTTGACTTCAGGAAAAAAAATTTTTTTTACAAATGTACACTACCTTAGAAAAACTATATCAGCTAAGCAAATGAGTCTCTCTAAATGCACCCAAAAACATATTCAGAACACTATTTCTGACAATTATCACCGTTCTCTGGGCATATTATAAGATAAATGTAGCTGGGGCAAAATGAGTAAGCTAAGATAAGGTAAATTTGCTTCTTTGATTCTCCAGAATTACATTTGAAAACAGACTCACACACATCAATGTCCATCCTTACCCATCAGAAAGATCAGAAATGCAACAAAAAAATTTTAAATATCTAAGTCAAATGAAAGTGGATCAAGAGAAAATGGTGCATGGTATGAAATTAACAAAACTTGACTAAATAAAAAAACTCAAAATATTCTCTACAACTTCTTTATGCTCTGCTGGAGTGGCTTTCTTCCCGATATATTTATGCACTATGCTGTTAAAAGAGGAAATTACTGAAATTAGTCATTACTCATTTTACCTCATTTTAGACATTTTTTGAAAACTGAAAATGATCAAATTAGACATTAGTGTGAGGAAAAAATTGGCTTAATAGAGAAATGAATATTGATTGTTAAACACAAAAAATTGTCCTGATATTTTATTAGCAACCTCAATTACAATTGGGTCAAAATTTCTTGAAACAAAAAGTACCTGTCACATATGTTCCAAACTCTCAACTTCAATAACTATGCAGACCAATTTTTACTCCTAAAAACAAGTAGTGAGAAATCAGAAACTACAGTTTGCCCCACCCACCATCACTATTACAAAATAATAGAGTAATAGCGTGTGTGTATATTTATGTATTTTTCATGGTTACAATAACTCTTCTGGAATACAATTTACTCCTCAACATACAACCACATGGTTCCGGATTCAGTCCCACTGCATGGCATCTTGAGCAAATGTCTACTACTATAACTTTTGAGTGGATTTGGTAGACGGAAACTGAAAGAAGCCCGTCATATATATGTATATGTTTGTCCCCGCCAACATTGCTTGACAACCGATGCTGGTGTGTTTACGTCCCCATAGCTTAGCCGTTCGGCATAAGAGACCGATAGAATAAGTACTAGGCTTACATATTCCTGGTGTCGATTTGCTCAACTAAAGGCGGTGCTCCAGCACAGCCGCAGTCAAATGACAGAGACAAATAAAAGAATATATTTCAATTTAAAAAATATTAAAACATCTGTTTTATTTCCATTTGTGTTTACCTTTTTGGTTAATGTTGACATTATTACCCAGAGAAAAAATAGTGCAACAGGTGTAAAAAGTGCAGAAAACGAATCTGAAAACAAAAATGTTTGTGTGATTGTGTGTGTGTGTATATATATATATATATATATATATATATATAGTAGAAGTAAGAACCCAAACCCTTAGCATCCAAGTTCCTGAGGAAAAGCCTAATTTGTGATTTCAAAAGGATTATATTTTCCTCAAAGTTACGAGGGAAAAACTCGGATCTTGTGAATTTTCCAAAGACCTCTCCCCACTCTATTGGAAAAGATTTCCCCCACAAATTTCTTCATAATTGTAATCTATACTGTTTGAAAGGTATTTATATAAAATTTGATTTTAAAAAAACCCATTTCCTAAAAGTTATGAGGGAAAAACATTGGATCTTGTGAATTTTCTGAAGGCCTCTCCCCACCTCATCCCCATTGCTCTCTGCATATTTTTGTTCTCTGATTCACTTTTTTTCCCCAGTTTCGTTTCTGGGTAATAATGTCAACATTAACCACCTTTTTCCCTTTGTTCAAAATAAGAGGTAAAAGAGACGTAAGTAGAAACACAGCACCAGTGTTAAAAATATATGGCAATATAATTACTATTATAGCTGCCAAGGCAGCGATTTTCCTGTTAATATAAAATTGAGAAACTCTCGCTATGTAAGAGGTAGAGTTTGGTTATTTTTGTATTTTAGCAGCAGAAATTGAATTCTGCTTTCTTTTTTTACAGGAACACACTATATCGAGGGCGTTTCAAAATTTAAATCCCCCCACCTCACCAAAATTTCGACCTTTCCCTTTTAAACTTTTTTGGCGAAATACAGAGATTATGATTCGGGGGAAAAAAATCTGTAAAATTTCAATTTTTCAAAAACAAAAAAAAAAAAAAAGATAAATTAAACACCCCCCCCGTCCCATGACAAGAAGTGAAATTAAAGTGTTTTCTCTACTAATGTTTCATGACGAACATGTGGTTGAGGGTCTCTTGGAATTAAGTGAGGTATGTAAAAAAAAAAAGATTTTTTGCACACATACACACAACAAAATGACATTAAAAATTTCTTTTCCTCTTTTACTATTTCGTATTTAGAAAGTTGATCCTCAGTTTGGCTGTCGTTTCTAGCTTGTCAGATTTCCGGTTGGGGCGGGTTTAAATTTTGAAATTTTTCCTTCTTTGGTAACTCATAATTAAATTTTGAAAATGCTTTTCTAGCATGTCAGGTTTTCTGTTTAGATACTTTTTGCACCTGCAATTTTATAATTCTATGCACGCATGAAACATTAGTAGAGAAAACTTTAATTTCACTTTTTGTCATGGGGCAGAGGGGAAGGGATATTTATTATTTTTTTTGAAAATTGAAATTTTACAAATTTTTTCCAGATTCATAATCTCCTTATTTTTCTACGTATTTTGCCCCCCAATTTTTTTTTAAAAAAAGTGAAAATTTAATAAATTTGGGGAGAGGGGACTTAAATTTTGAAATGCAGATTTTTTTGCAGATTCGGAATCTCCACCCTCCATATAGTGTGTTCATGTAAAAATAAAACCCCCCAAAACATCGCAAAGGGGGTGCGGTCCATGATCTTTACCCCTGTTTAATAACAAGAAAAATCAGCAAAGTGAAAAGTTGTCAAAAGATGATTTATACATTAGTTGGGATTGATGAAAAGTTAATAAAATTTAAAACATTATTCAACATTGATATATGCTTGATGTTCATTTTTTTTTTTTTTATTATCCTGGTTTGGATAAGACAGTGCCTTAATTTAATAACTGAGCTAACGTTTTCTACTCATTGGTATTTTTAATTAGTTTCTTTCTTCGCTATATTACATATAACAGTACTAACTTGGCTATTTTCGTAGCTAATGAAAATCGTGATTAAATTTAGCTACTGAAATGGTGAACAATTATTTTAATGAATTAAGGAAGAGAAGGAGGAAGGTTTAAAGTAATTTTAGAGTAACTAGGAAGAAGCTTATATGGTGGTATCACTGTAAGATTAAAAATAAATAACAGAACCTAGATGACATCATCGGACAGGTAAATACCCGTAAAATTTCTTGCTTATAGATGTAGGATCAATTTGTACAGAACATAAGTGGCTTGGAGATAACGGATACCCGGAGGATCGGGGTGAGTGAAAATTTGTTTTGAACATATCGCAAGTGACAAAGGTGTTGACACTGATTTAAAGCACATCAGTTCTTACACGAATTCGTTGGACAGTTGGGTCAGTGCCATAATAATGGTACGCAGAGTCTTTCTCTTGCACAATTCCAGCAGATTGAATGGTGTAATAAAACGATGTGAAAGGTGCAATGGGAGATTTAGCTACCATTACCTGCCGAAGAACAGAATCTACGTATTCAATTATTAGACGTGTGTTCACGCTGTGACTCCAAGTATTTCCTAATGCTACTGTCGCATACGCATTCCCCGCGTTACAAGTTTGAAAATCTTTAGAAGTGGTTGCCAACCTAGTTGTAATTTGATTGGTGACAACTACCGGTATCTGAAAAGATTCTGAAATATTCTTAAGTATGGCGGCAGTTTTAGTAAGGAAATTTGTTCGTTCTGCCATATTATATTCTAAATGTCCTCCGAATTCTTTCCTAACTAAAGAAGCGATCGAATCAACTATAAGCAATTTCACCTTCTGAGATATTATGTCCATTTCCAGTTCCTGAAATCTGTTTACTAAACTGTCACAAGTCGAATGGAAATCGACCAAGACGTTCTCTGTAAGATTCTTCAAACGGTCTTCATCGTTGAAGTAATCCGGATATTTGTTTCGGGCCATTTCCACCAATCTACTGGCACTGAAAGTTGATTCTGTATCTATGTAGATCACACGACCAGCCATACCACACATCTCTGTCGGCAATGTGGACAACAACGATAACATCATACAAAACTGCGTCTTCCCACACCCGGCTGGTCCCGCCAGTTCTGTGATACTTCCAATAGGAATTCCTCCGTGGAGCACTTTGTCTAAATCCGGCAGTGATGTGGCGAAAAATGGACATGTGTTCGTCTTTAGCTTTCTTTTTTGTAATAGTTGTGCTGCAGTGCAAGCTTTCGGAGCACAAAGTAAACTAACATTTCGTATAAGTTCCTCAACTGATGACTGGCTTTTACCTATTATTTTGAACAATTCTAAAGTTGATCGACTCAAAACATCTTTACAAGTCCTGAGGTTTTGCTGCTGGAGTCGCTTTACGTCATCAGAGTTGTGTGAAGTCCTCTTAATTTTCCTCAGTGCCATAACCTAGGACCTTCTACGAGTAGAATAGAGCAAAATACAAATAATTCCATAAACAGGATGATTAAAAGGCTAGAAAGTGGGAATGCTTACACCGGTACTGGCATTAATCGGTGTAAAACGAAAGCTGTCCGTTTCGTAAAATAAATCATAGGATAATATGATAATTTGTTAATTAGTTAAATTAACGAAATAAATAAATAAACTAGCTGATGAAATGTATATTGAAAAAAATTATAGTGTCTAAACGTTTAAAAAAAGCTCATTTGGGTTAGTATTTGGAATGGATTTATTCAGAGATATGTCACCTGTATGTTACATTCCTCGTACGGACTTTCGAAATAGCTGTAACACATAAATCGTAATTACTCCGTTCCATTGCTTTTTTTTTCTTTCGGGATTTTTCTACGTTCCTACATTCCAAAATACTTGTGGGGAAGTGGGGCTGACATTTTTAAAAAAGAAAAATATTTAATCCGCTCATTCTCCCTTCAGAACAACAGCCACCACCACAAATTTTTGTTTTCTTTTTCGCTATTTTTCGACATGTTACAATATTCTCCACTTTGAAATACTTATAATCTGCATTTAGAGAGAAAAGTTTTCGTACTCCACTTCTTCATCGTAGTTTTCACGATTAAAATCCCGAAAGTAAAATAAAATAAAATAAAACTGAAAGTAGAAGTGTTGTCATTCTTACAGATGTATACCCTACCGAATTTGTTTTCTCATAGCTTCCGGGGAAAAAATGAACATTTTTTAATAAAATTTTCTACAAATATGCTTCAGATGATATAGATTCTCAGTATATCGAAATTTGGATCAATTCAATTTCAAATTTATTGTGAAAAAATGTTTCCAAGGGTGAGGTGTGGAGTTTCAGAAAATTCGCATGAGACGGCTTTCTTTCAGAAAAATGGGTGATTTTTTAAAGAAATTTTCTAAAAATACTTTTCAGAGTGTGTAAATTTCGATTAGGTAATAGTTTGGTTATCTCACCCCAATTTAAAAATTGGGTTATCTCCCCTACGCCGTTTTACGAGATATATCGGTACTTTTGGTTATCTCCAACTAAAAAAAATGTTTAACCTTCAATAAAACAAAAAAATAAAAATTAATAAACATAAAAAGTGAAAAGATGAAACGTTTTGTATCTGATAATATTACAATTTTGTTTACAATAATGTTTTCTTTTGACACATTCTACCAGTATACGAAGTTTCAAATTTTTTAGTTAACTAGAAAATTCCGTCCATCAAACAGAAAAGATCCAAAAGTAAACATCTTACTGAATCTGATAAAATTTTTATAAGAAATCATACCATACCTGTTGAGGAAGCCAAACGTCAACAATTTGTTGAAGTATTGAATCAAAAGGATCTAACTCTTTTAATTCAATCTCTTGTCACATAAACTCAATTTTTTAGTGGGGAGATAATCCAATTTTTTAATGTCAATTTTGAATGGGGGTGAGATAACCGAAAAGTACGGAATTTCATGTGACAAGTAAAATAGTGAGCATACACACATACATACTGAACAAAACCTTGAGGATGTCGCTCTCTTCACTTCCGGTCCCTATCTCAATTTACTTTCATTTTCTTAGGACAATTTACTCTTTTTCATGACTGTTAACTGTACATTAATCGGCATAAACACCTTCTCGACTCTCACTCTTTGACTTAGCAGCACATCCATGAATGTGACAGCTGAAGGGAGAGAGAATTACACCAGGTTTTTGGCTGATAGTCGTTTACATCAGACTAGACTGGAGCAATGTAAAATGAAGTACCTTGCTCATGAGCACCAGCACCACATGGTTCATTCTCTGTTTAGGGCTTATCAAACCTGCTTATAATATTTACAAAATGAATAAAGCTATAGAAAACTTTTCCTTTTCAAAACTTATAACAGAAAAAACAAAATGTTTAATCACATACATGGGGACGCTTTTTTTTTTTATCTATTCAAAAGTAATATTATATTCATAATAAAACAGCACGTCGATTTTAAAATAAGAATCTATTTAAAGGCTATTCTTAATAATTACAATAAAAATATCTATATTGAATCTTTTTTTTTTTTTTCGTTTGTAACGTTTACGGTATAGAATTATTAATTGTTGTATTTAAAGCTCCCTTTAATGTCCACAGAAACAACAGTAAAGAGCCAATTAAAAGTTTCGACCAATAGTACTGTAAAAACAGGTTTTACTTTCCTCCGGTATACTCAAACCAATAGAAATACCATAGAAATGGCCTCTTAAAAATGAACGACACATTCGATAATGTAATCACACGCAGAATAAAAGGAAAGCGAGAAATATTTACTCAAAGGTGGATCAGGTCTGAATAGAATTACAATTCTAGAATAGGGAACTGGACGATAATAGGAGAAACTAGCAGCTGCCATTGAAATATAAAAGCCAACTGAGGCCGTGAGCTGGTAAAATCGTTAGCACCCCGGGCAAAACGCTTAGCGGCATTTCGTTCGTCTTTCCGTTTTGAGTTCAAATTCCACCGAGGTCGACTTTGCCTTTCATCCTTTCGGGATCGATAAAATAAATACTGGAGGCCAGTGGCGGACTGGGTCTAAAAATATTTTTTCAACTGTCTACAAACACAGCCAGGCTGAAATAGTTAATGCATTCTTCCAAGAGTGAATAAAAAATTCTCAAACTTGAGGGGATAGGCCCCTTAGATACTAACATTTGGCCCACATATATGGATTCTAATGGCGCTGAGGCTCACTTGCCATCGGGCAAGCTGGCAACCTGGCCAGTCCGCCACTGCTGGAAGCGATGTAATAGACTTACTCTCTACCTACTACCTGAAATTGCTGGCGTTGTGCGAAAATTTGAAACCAATATTGAATAGTGTAAGGAAAATAACTTCAATTTTACCATAAATACGTACGAGTTATTTCCCTTTACTCTACTAAAAATCTTTCTTACAGTTCATTGTAGTGTAGTTACTCTTTTATTCTTTTAATTATTACAGTCATTTCGACTGCGGCCATGCTGGAACATGCCTTGAAGGGTTTTAGTCGAACAAATCAACCCCAGAACTTATTTTTTTAAAGCCTAGTACTTATTCTGTCGGTCACTTTTGCCGAACCGCTAAGTTACGAAGACATAAACATGACAACACCAGTTGTCAAGTGTTGATAGAGGGACAAACACAGACTTGAAGACACACACACACACACGTGGCTGTGTGGTAAGAAGCTTGCTTCCCAGCCACATGGTTCTGGATTCAGTCCCACTGCATGGCACCTTGGGCAAGTGTCTTCTACTGTAGCCTCAGCCCAACCAAAGCCGTGTGAGTAGATTTGGTAGATGGAAACTGAAAGAAGGTTGTCATATATATGCATATATATACATCTATGAGTTTATGTCCCTTCTAATCTAGCAGTTCAGCAAAAGTGACCAATAGAATAAGTACCTGGTTTATAAAAAGTAAATACTAGGGTCAATACATTTGGCTAAAAATTCTTCAAGACTGTATCCTAACATGGCTGCAGTCTAATAACTGAAACAAGTAAAAGATAAAAAATAAAGATATAGTGGGCTTCTTTCAGTTTCTGTTTATGAAATCCACTCACAAAGCTTTGGTCGACCTGAGGCTACAGTAGAAGACACTTGGCCAAAGTTCCACACAGTGGGGCTGAATCAAGAGCCATGTGGTTGAGAAGGAAGCTTCTTATCACCCAGCCACGCCAACAATTTTTGTTTTTATAAATCCACTAAACACAAACAAATTCAAATTTTTAGTAAAAATACTTTACGTTTGGTTCATATTTCACATTCTTATGAAAAATAAGCTCTATCTTAATATGCAGATTGTTAAATAAATCTGGATGAGTCTCACAATAACTCTTAAAGTTGCTACTGATCAACGTAAAAACTGGATTACTTGTTTTTTTGACTCTACAATAACCTGAAATCCATTTGAACTTTCTTCCAAAGTAGGCAAGAGATCATTGACATAATTAGACTAAAAATGACAATTAATTTTCATCGAGTGGTTATTTGGTTAAGAAGCTTGCTTCCTTACCATGAGGTCTTGGGTTCAGTCCCAGAGCATGATACTTTGGGCATGTATCTTCTATTAAAGTCCCAAGGCAACAACAAAAGAATTGTTTGATTAGTATGTGACTATATAATACATCATTTTACTTCCATCTTAGTGAAGGTGACAGTATTGCTTTCAGTCATGTTTGCTTCTTTGTTAGTTTGTCTGTCTGTCCATGGACAAGATATCTCAAGAACCGCTGGATACTTTAGGATCGACCTCATACCAGACAAGGATTCTGGATTATTTTTCCAGTTTTTTTTACTTAATTTTTTAGAGTGGTCAGGTTAATTTTTAGTATTCTAGTTTGTGAGAGCAGTCGAGTTCATTTTAGACATTCTCATTTTAAAAATCATCTCCAACTAATTGTTGGTGTTACCTTGGTGGAGGTTTGTGCTCTCTGAGTGCGCTTGTTTTATATTTGTTTTCATTTACAATTTATGCTACAGAGATCTAACCTCCACTTCATCTGCAATATTGCTTTTGAAATTTTAATGGGTCCTAATATGTAGGAAGGCAGGCAAATCACAAACGCCTTCAGGTAGATGGCCCTGCTCGATCTGTAGAAAAGGCATAGGTAGAAACTCTATAAGATGCACCAAGTGTAAGCTATGGACACATAAGAGGTGCAGCAATGTCAAAGGAAGGCTAACTAGGAAGATAGATTTTGTATGTGGCAGATGCTCAGGAGCAATAAACACTGAAAATGCTCAGAGACCAACTTCCGCCACATTCCAGGGAGAAAAATTGTTGATAGCTTCTGGGGGCGGGTGTGCTGAAAGTGTAACTGCAAGAGTAAGAATAGCCTGGGCAAAGTTCAGAGAGCTCTTACCTCTGCTGGTGACTAAAGGCCTCTCGCTCAGAATAAAAGGCAGACTGTATGACGCATATGTACGAACAGCCATGCTACATGGCAGTGAAACTTGGGCCGTGACTGCTGAGGATATGCGTAAGCTCGCAAGAAATGAAGCCAGTATGCTCCGATGGATGTGTAATGTCAGTGTTCATACTCGACAGAGTGTAAGTACCTTGAGAGAAAAGTTGGACCTAAGAAGCATCAGTTGTGGTGTGCAAGAGAAACGTTTGCGCTGGTATGGTCATGTAGCGAGAATGGATGAAGATAGTTGTGTGAAAAAGTGCCACACTCTAGCGGTTGAGGGAACCTGTGGAAGAGGTAAACCCAGGAAAATCTGGAACAAGCTGGTGAAGCACGACCTTCGAACATTAGGTCTCACTGAGGAAATGACCAGAGATCGAGAACTTTGGAAGTATGCTGTGCGTGGGAAGACCTGGCAGGACAAGTGAGACCATAACCCATGGCCTCTACCTGGGACGTAGCCAGCCCACTTATGCATACCTTTCCTTCTTGTGACACAAACCCTACTTGTGAAGACCTATTGAGGCAAGTGAAAATGTAAATCAAAATCGAAATCGATCAACATCAATGGAAATTGTAGCTGTGATACCAGTGCCGATGGCATGTAAGAGAACCATCCGAACGTGGCCGTTGCCAACGCCACCCCGACTGGCCTCCGTGCTGGTGGCACGTAAAATGCACCATCCAATTGTGGCCGTTGCCAGCCTCGTCTGACACCTGTGCAGGTGGCACGTAAAAAGCACCCACTACACTCACGGAGTGGTTGGCATTAGGAAGGGCATCCAGCCGTAGAAACACTGCCAGATCAGACTGGGCCTGGCGCAGCCTTCTGGCTTCCCAGACCCCAGTTGAACCGTCCAACCCATGCTAGCATGGAAAACGGACGTTAAACGATGATGATGATGAAAGCTAATTATTAGAGCTCTATTTACTTATAAACTAACTAAATGAGAATTATGGAAAATACAACAGATATGACATTAAATTAATATATGTTATAGGCATTTGTTCAACCATTTACATACGTTTTTCCTTAAAGAAAGGCCTTGCCCAAAATATCAAATATTAACTCTTGTCATGGCACACAGACTTAGTCTGTATTTTATTAACTGTGATCCAGGAAGATGTGAGATGAGGGGGTGAAATATGATCTTTGAATGTTGAGTCTCATGGAGGTGACAACAAGTGCCTGAGACTTTTAGTGATTTGCTGTACTTCAGAAAACTCATCAAGCCAAGTAAAATCATAGTCATAGCCAGTGCTAGTGACATGCAAAAGGTACCTGTGCCAGTGACATGCAAAAGGTACCTGTGCCAGTGATGTGTAAAAGGCACCTGTACTGGTGATATGTAGAAGACACCCAGTACACATAATGTGGTTGGCATTCAACTGTAGAGACCAAGCCAAAATAGATGACTGGAGCCTGGTGAAGCCCTCCGGCTTACCAGCTCCACTCAAAATATCTAACCCATGCCAGCATGGATAACAGACGCTATATGATGGTGATAATGATGATGTTGATGAATCCCCTTTAATTGATTGTTCATCAATATGAATGAATTTGTATATTTATTTATCTGTATCTATGCACTTACAATTGATCACTTTTCAGACACTTTGATCATACCATCATATTTTCCAGCAACAGAGAGGTACCAATACTAAAATATAATTGTATGCATTTTATTCAGATAACATTAGCAATTACATTTAAGTTTTTTCATTGAAAACAAGACTAGTTAACCAAACAGCTAGTTCTCCAGTAATAAGGTGTGACCCCACATTAACATTAAAGAGTTCCAGGAGGTGGTTTAAGTTGGTTTCTTCAAATGGCATCTGTTGAGGAAAGAAAAATGTATAATTTTCTAAACTTTGCATGAAAGAGAATGTATATGTAATTAAATTGATGAAACTAAATATTGCATACATTTATCTATCTACTGTTCTGATATTTATTAGAACATCTGATATTGAAGTGTATATGGTTTTGGGCCCTGAACTTCTAGTAGGATTGTAGGGACCCTATAACATATGGCGTGTTTTGGGAATGCTTTAATTCCTAATGGGCTATAACAGAGTAATAAGCTACAAAAGGTTTAGTTAAAGATCATCACTCAAAGGTATGGGAATGGAGAAAATAGACAAATCAGAGTAATTTAACATTTTTGTCGCATGAAGAATGCAAACTGGTTGGAGAAAGTTCAGAGATTTTTACCTCTGTTGGTAAAAAAAGGCCTCTCTGTCAGGATGGAAGGCAGATTGTGTGAAGCCTTTAGATGAACAGCAATGATACATGGCTGTGAATGTGGAGGACATGTAAAAACTTGAATGGAATGAAACAACTATGCTCTGATGGATGTGCAATGCCAGTGTAGCATGTACAACAAATTACAAATGAGCTTAAAGAAAAATTGGGTATTATAGGCATCAGCTGTGGTGTGCAGGAGAGAAGATTGTGCTGGTACAGTCATGTGATGAGGATGGATGAGGAGAGTTGTATAAAGAAGTGCCGATCACTGAACATAGAAGGAACATGTGGAAGAAGTAGATCTAGGAAGATGCGGGATGAAGACTGATCTGGAGATGTTGAGCCTCTCAGAGAAGATGACAGGGGATAGAGATGAAAGACATTATACTGTGCTTGAGAAGACTCATTCATCTCAGGATTCAGGCTCTGTCAGGTCTTCCCTCTCAACTCATCTTTTTCTTCACTTCTTGCTACACTGAACTGATATCCTCTGTGTCTACCTCATTTCCTAACCCTCATCATCTGTCACACTATTTTCACTCAGAGCATTTCCTGCTCTGTCTTATATTCACATTGTATCTAGACCTCACATTTCTTTCTTCTCTTTCCCTTTCTCTATCTCTCTTTCACTTTCCAGGCAAGCTATGTATTCGCCCCTTCAGCAGCACACTTACTCTTCTCCCTCTAACATTTAAAATATGGAGAATACAAATTTCTTTCTCTGGTCTATACTCTACTCAACTGAGAAGTCTTATCTTGTAGGTACTTGACAACCTCACTGGTGCTGGTGCCACGTACAAAAGCACTCAGTACATTCTGTTACGTAGCTGGTATTAGGAAGGGCATCCAGCTGTAGAAACCAAGTTAAAGCATAGAACATGGTGGAGTCCTCTGGCTCGTTTGTTGTTGTTGAACTGTTCAACCCATGCTAGCATAGAAAAAGGATTGTCAAATGATGACAGAGCATTAAAAAGCCAACTAGAAATGAATTTGCACTGAATTAACAACTAACATTATTTTCATTCTTCTGGTATGTATGGAAGTAGTAATGAATGAATTACTAAAATGTATGTGCAACAGTGTACATTTGTTGGTATATGAAAATAGAATTTTAAAAATTACATAATTCTGAGACAGTAACTGCATGAATAATAAATATTTGAAATCTTACATAGTTTCATCAGATAATTCTTATGTACACATTTTTGTAAAAAGAGTTAACATACATGCAACAAATACTATAAAGGAACAATAATTACTTGGGAAATGATGGATTTCAATGCTGGTGCAAATAATTTCTGAATTTCTTGCAGAATTGATAAAACATGTTTCTGAAAAATAATTAAGTTAATGAAAATATGTTTTTAATTAAAAATCATTATTAAAAAGCATAAATATCTTATTATCCTTTCTGCTTTAATGAAATCACATGTGTCTGTGCACCATTTTTCATATTAAGTGGCATCAGTTCTGAATCCCACAATCACATCAGGGCCCAAAGAATTCATTTCAACACATGGCTATGATGCTCCCCCACTACTTCTGCTTGTGATCAAAGATGCACATATCGTCAGCCACGAAGGGACATGCTCAACTGGTTAAGGTTAAGCAACTGACAAACAAATTTGCAGTATTGAGTAGAATATTTGCTGTAGAGCAAATCTGTGGTGTAGAGCTATTATTATTATTATCATTATTATTATTATTATTATTATTATTATTATTATTATTTTTATTTTTATTATTATTAGTTTTTTTGCAAAGTTGCATTTATTGTTAGCAGCTGGAGATTATAGAATTAGAAGCAGAGGAGAAACTATTTAATTCTTTTGCATTCAGATTACTCTATCAAATATAATGCTTGTTTATTCATATTGCTTTGAATTAAACATGCATTAAATTGTAGCTTCAAGATTTCAATAATGCGATTGCTTATTTTTAGAACAACATTGTCAGGTAAATGTAAGAGAGGCTGGATCTGGCCAACATAAAACATGTAGAAGATTTGAATCAGATGCAGCTAGTTTAAATGCTAAAGGGTTAAGCTGGTGATATAAATTTTCGATATAGCTAAAGAGATAATGTAAAATAGTGTTCATTGAGTAGAGTCACCTGATTGTCTTGGGTTTCACTATCTGAAGCAAATGAACCAAATGACTTTTTTG
Source organism: Octopus sinensis (assembly GCF_006345805.1). Taxonomy (NCBI): domain Eukaryota; kingdom Metazoa; phylum Mollusca; class Cephalopoda; order Octopoda; family Octopodidae; genus Octopus; species Octopus sinensis. Next base: position 82,971,782 of record NC_043000.1, read on the forward strand.
AATGGAGAACAGGTTTTTTGTGTTTAGGATTCAAAGGTTTTTCAGTTATTTCCTTCATATGTATGGCTTTCTTGATGCTGACAAAATTAAATTAAAATAACTTTTAAGTAAGCAATTTTGTTGACAATAAATCGAAAGTGAAAAAGTATACATGTAAGAATAATTTAGTTAAAATCATCATCATCGTCATCATCATCATCATCATCATCATTTAATGTCCGTTTTTCATGCTGACTGGCAAGGCCAGGGGCTGTACTAGGTTCCATAGTCTGATTTGGCTTGGCTCATGTAGCTGGGTACCCTTCCTAACACCAACCACTTTACAAAGTGTATCGGGTGCTTTTCAAATGAGGAGGAGTCAAAAGTATATAATTAAAATGAACAGAGTTGTGTTGTTTAAAGAATTCATACTCCAGACACCTCATCACACTTATCTATCTCTTGCAGCTCCTACTAATAATTTATTTTTTCTGTTTCCCATTCCCTTACTAGATGTGAGAAGCCAGGTAGATCTTTTACAAGAACTTGCTCTGACCCTCCCCTTCTCATGGTTTAATTTCCTTGTCCCCTATCATGAAACTGGCCCCCACATCCACCTAGGTTCACATTGCTGTGAGCTGCATGGCGACCTCAATAGTGCAGACCATCAAATCCATGAACCAAACAAAAAAAATCCGATGGGTTGAGATCGAGGCTTCTTGGGGGCCATATATCCTTGCCTATGACCGATGGAAATTTTCTGAATCCAGTGTTGTGCCTGTTTGGAGCTGTGGGATGGTGCTGAGTCCTCTTGGTAGACACTCCATAAGATGTACCCAGTGTAAGCTATGGAGACATAAGAGGTGCAGTAATATGAAAGGAAGGTTAACTGGGAAGATAGTTTTTGTGTGTTGCAGATGCACAGGGGCAATAAACACTGAAAATGTGCAGAAAACAGATTCCATCATATGCCAGGGGGAAAACTAGAAGTAGCTGATAGCTTCCATTACCTAGATGATCAACTCAGTAGCAGGGTGGATGCTCTGAGAGCGTAGCTGCTAGAATATGATTAGCCTGGGCAAAGTTCAGAGAGTTCCTACCTCTGCTGGTAACAAAGGGCCTCTCACTCAGAGTGAAAGGTAGACTGGTATGATGCCTGTGTGTGAATAGCCATGCTACACAGCAGTGAAACACGGGCTGTGACTGCTGAGGACATAATAGGCTTGAAAGAAATGAAGCTTGTATGATCTGCTGGATGTGTAATGTCAGTGTGCACACACAACAGAGTGTAAGCACCCTGAGAGAAAAGTTGGACATATGAAGCATCAGATGTGGTGTGCAAGAGAGATGACTGCACTGGTATGATCATGTGTTGCATATGGATGAGGACAACTGTATGAAGAAGTGTCATACCCCAACAGTGGAAGGAACCTGTGGAAGAGGTAGACCCAGGAAGACACGGTATGAAGTGGTGAAGCATGACCTTCGAGTGTTGGATCTCACAGAAGCAATGGCAATGATAAGTGACTGAGACCCTTGGATATATACTGTGCTTGAGGAGATCTGGCAAGCCAGGTGAGATCGTAGCTATGGCCAATACCAATGTCGTACAATTGGCCCATTTAAAAGTACACCTTCAATTATCGAAGTTGTAGTCATGGTTGATGCCAGTGCCACCTGACTGGCACATAAAAAGCACCATTCAAGCAAGGCCAATGCCAGTGCTGCCTGACTGGCATCCATGCCAGTGGCACATAAAAAGCACCATTCGAGTGAGACCGATGCCAGTACCACTAGACTGGCACCTGTGCTGGTTGCATGTAAAGAGCACCATTCAAGTGTGGTCAATGCCAGTGCTGCCTGACTGGCTCCTGTGCTGGTGGCACTTAAAAAGCACCCACTACACTCTCAAAGTGGTTGGTATTAGGAAGGGCATCCAGCTGTAGAAACTTCACCAGATCAGATTGGAGCCCGGTGCAGCCTCCTGGCTTGCCAGTCTTCAATCAAACAGTCCAATCCATGCCAGCATGGAAAGCAGACATTAAATGATGATGATGATGATACACTGAAATATTTCATTCATTTATTATGCTTTCACTAAATAGACCACTATTTTCTATCTTATGTTCAAAGTAGAAATCAATTAATATGAAGCTAGATATAAAAACAGTAAAATATATACTGATACCGTTTGTAAAGATCAACAGCAAATTTGCGTGGCAATATGAATTTGTTTGTGTAGCAGTAGTACTCATCTTGTTTAGTTTTTTTAGTCATGGAACAAAGAAGATGCATATTGTTTGACTCAGAATCATCTGGTAAGTTTTTTCGAGACAGAGACTCAAATAAGGGACTATACCACTGGAAACATACTTCCTCAGATTTAGGATATGGTAAGGACCAAGGGAACATAGAGATAACTTTATGATTTACACTCAGGGAATCTTGTAATAAACCTTTTGCTGAACAATTCTCAAGATTTAGAGCTTTCAATGATTCAGATATGATATTTTGATCCTCTTCCATTATATTATTTAATGCGACAGCCAACTCTTCAACTTCAGCCGGAATGTTAATAGTAGAACAATACCGAGAAAATAATGGAAAATTGTTACTAAGAAAGGAATAAGTATTAGTATATTGTAGCCTTATAGACTGATCAAGTGGCATAGAATACATGAAAGTTTTATAAAATGATTCTGGTGCTTCATCAGATTCAGAAGTGTCTTCTTGAAATGTTTCATTAGCAGAAACAATAGTTTGGTAAAGTTCATCAGACAAAGAAACCAAGTAAGCTGTGGAATAAATAGAAAATAGGTTATTTTTGGCAAGTATTTCAAGTTTGCTCAAGAAATATAATAATAACATGAAGAAGTCAATTCTGCAAAGATATTGATTATTATAAATATATGCTGTGTTCAATTTGGCACTGTTATGTGTAATTTCTTACCTCACTTCCACCCACATCACTTTATTTTTATTAAATTATTCCTTATATTGGGTAAAATAGAAATTTAATATTCATTACATACACACACACATATGAAAGATAATTTATGATTTTTAGTGAAAAAAACAAAAAGCACTCAACTATTCTTTTACTTGTTTCAATAATTTGACTGCTAAGTTATGGGGATGTAAACACACGAACAGCAGTTGTCAAGTGGTGACGAGGGGGACAAACACAGACACAAAATGCACACATAGATACATTCATATATATATATACATGACAAGAATCTTTCAGTTTCCATCTAACAAATCTATTCACAAGGCTTTGGTTGGCCCAAGGCTATAGTACAAGACACTTGCTCAAGGTGCCGTGCAGAGGGACTGAACCTGGAACCATGTGGTTGAGAAGCAAGCTTCTTACTGCACAGCCATGCCTTATTAACAGTTATACTAAGATATAAGACTTGGAGTTTCATGTGAAGCTAACAATTCTTTATACTCATCAGAAAGGCACATTACAAACGTTAACAACTCCCACCTACCCACCCAAAATGGCTGTTACAAAACTACTGCATGCAAAACCTTTCAAGAAAGATAAAAAAAGGGTTATTTTTTAAAATATTTTTCTTTATATAACCTGATTTTCCTTTCCAAAAACGCTTTGCATGCAAAGCTTCACTAGCAGCCATCTTTTTATTATTTATTTTTGTTTTGGCAGTGTTTGACTTCAATTCATGATGATTCCATCTGATGATTGTGAAGCAATACTATCTTCACCTGAAACTCCAGCCCATAGGATTATACTGATACATATTGGAAAGGCAAATGATAAGGCTCGCAGACATTGGCCAGTGACCTGGCAGAAATTGAAAACTTGAATATGAAAGTAATAATTATACTAATTTCAAATTCTACAAACTATTAATAATTAGTGGTAATTGTATTATTCGAAAAAGTGTACAACAATTACTTAGATTTTGATTGCTCAATAAGAAGATGCCATTGTGAAGTTTACAAAGGTAATAATAGATTTATCCATTATTAGATACCGTTAGATATGGTGGATGACTTAATTGTTTAAATTAAGATTTGTGAGGATTTCAATAAAAGTAGTTTAGTAGAGTTGTAAGTAGAGTACAGTTGTTATCATCATCATTTAACGTCTGCTTTCCATGCTGGCATGGGTTGGACGTTTTGACAGGAGCTGGCTATATGGAAGACTGCACCATGCTTTTCTGTCTGTTTTGACATGGTTTTTACGGCTGGATACCCTTCCTCACACCAACCACTCTGCAGAGTGGACAGTGTTCTGAGATATTTAATTTTGCATTTTTATGTTCTGAATCCACATCAAATGGAAATTAATAATAATCAACTAATAAACACTTACAAAATATATGCATCCATGAAATCTTTGAGGAGCTTATAGCTTTTATTTTCTTCATTTGTTCTTCATCAGATTCTGTATTCTCAAACTTCTGAGGCTGGTTCTTCATCATTTCAGCATATTCTTTATCAAATTCACCTAAAAAAAAGATGAAAAGAAATAAGCAACAAAGTATGAAAGAATATTGTAATTTGTTTTAGTCAAAAATTAATTGTAAAGGTAGCAAATTGGAAAAATCATTAGTGTTGTAGATAATGTCTTGCATCTATTCCAGGTCATCTAGTTCAAGTCTTGCCACAGTCACCTTCACCATTCATCCTTCCAGATTTAATAAAAATCAAATACAGGTACAAAGCAGTGGACTGGCCAGACTGTTAGAGCTTTAGGGAAAATGCTTTGCGGTATTTGTTCAGTTTCTGTACAGAGTCAGAACATAAGTGGAGAACTTATACACATAGTAAGATGGTAACTTGAAAAAATTTCAATAGGAAGGCAATGAAAACAAGTCACTAGGAGTTGTTCATTAACTTGATGGTACAAGTAATGAAAGAAAATTAGTTGTACATAAAATCTTAATTTACTTTTTCCATCTTTCTGCTATTTTTCTCTTTTATTAACTGAGACTAATCTTTTTTAACATTCTAACATGCAGCAGAATTATTTCATGTGGTCAGATACCAACTCAAACTAACAACCAAAGTTTATTGCAAATAAGAAAAACCTTAATATGTTTAATTTCTGACTGAGAAAAAGGTTTACCATAATTAATTATTAGCTACAGAAGCAGCATTAGTACCAAAAGGCAATATTTATATCCAGCTTAATGTGGATGGCTTGTTAGAACAGCCAGTACTGTGTTACATGCCTTGAGAGGACCTCCTATATACCTGCTTGGTGCATAAATGCATACACAGATCATAGCAAATGATTTTTGTCTGCTACAATCTATGAAATGCTGTTTTCTTCAGGCATCATACCAATTTAGTAATTAAATGTAATTGGCCATGAAGCTGCTGTGATGAAATGTTTCTGCAGATGAAAAAACCCTTTATACATATATAATACAAAATTTTAATTTCAACTGAACATTCTACTCTTTACATTGAACATTACTTACTGTCACAAAACAGAAACAACTATCCTATCTCGCTTCAGAAAGGAAAAACAATTTACATAGCTAAAGAATTATACAACAATACCATGTCAACTACCTGAAAGAAATAAAACCTCATTCTGAGCTAGGAACTAAATGAAGTTCTTCATAATTGTTACTCATGATAAACAGTCTTTAGCTGTTGGTTGACAATGCTACATGTCAAAGGTTGGTTTCCTTCTAATAAAACAGAACTTTATCAGTGTGAAGGATGATTTCTTTGATAGAAAACCTCATTTCATTTAATCACTGTTGTTTTTAATTATTATAGGTCAAGTTAGTGTTAATGTTGCAAAATAGTGACTTTTATTTCTATCCAATGATACATGAAATAAAAGAACTAAAACAAATTACCATACATTTGTGTTCAAATCCTGTTACTACAATTATTGTGTAGTCTCTGTGCAAAAACTCCTCCATGCAAGTAAGGATGGAGTTAGCACATAGATAGAATCTACCTTTTAGTCACTCATCTCACAAACCTGGATGTTATATCAATGACATCCAGGTTAAGTAGTAACCATGGCTAAAAGTCACATATTTTCTTCCCATCTATGAATAAAACAAGAAACAGTCAAGAAATATATGGGAAAATATGTAAAACAAAATAAAACAAAATCAATGTTACATTCATATTTTATCCTTTTCTTCCCGAGCACATATTTCGCAAATATATCCATATTGATAAAATCTGGTATTTTGCTGATCAATTTTGATGATATGTCAGCTTGAGATGCAAGTTTCAGAGATCCTCTTAAACTTATTTCTTGCATGTGTTTATTTGAAAGAACTGCTGTAGTTCGTATGACCAACCAAGCAAGCATCGCTATGTATTTTTCTCTTTGTGGATGCAGAAGAATGATGCGGTTTTCATACTCATTCTTCCCTGTTTTTAGCTGAAAGTGAAAGAAAGGATACTTTACAAAATTGGTTAAGGCAGTTGATTATATACACATTCTATCAAAATAAATATACAGTTTATGTTATTATGACAAAATCTCATCATAACAGCTTTGACAAGTTTCTCAATCTTTCTTATTCTTTTTCATTTTGCATCCTTTAGACCGATAATGGAAGGCAAGGTTTATGATATTGGGAGAATATTGTCTTCTTCCATCATCTTTTTGTTCTTCATGTTGTTCAGGCTTCTGGCAGGCGAAGAGAGAAGACTTCAAGTACAAATGCTATATACAACTGGTTTTATTTACAGGTTTTACAGGATAGGTGAAGTGTGCTGCTCTCAGTGACCATCTTAAGCTGTGTGCGTTGTGCAGTAGCTCCGTTAGTGCGGGTGCATTGCCTCTGGGGATACAACCTATAGACAGGTCCAGCCAGTGGTGGTGTTCAGCCAGTGCTGCTGTGAAGGTGGCGCCAAAAGAGAAAGATTTGAATCGGGTTTTCCCTTTATATAGTTTTCCATTGTGAGCCTTGTTGTGATCTCGCGCATGGCAAATGGATGCAGGGGAGGTCTTGCTCCAGTCTCAGAGATGGCAATGGCTGCTGCAAGATCTCATCCACTATGGTGCTGACTGCTTGTGCCACTACAGACCTATTCTACAGATTCTGCTTTCTTCTGAGTCTAATTTTATCTGAATCCTGCTTTCTTATCCCTTTTTCAACATAATGAAATGCTTTTACCTATACTACAAAACACCTGATGTTATCAGCTATTCATTACTCCTTTTAACATAAGTGCCTATTATGTTTGCTTCCTTTTTAAGTTATAATTACATCTTCTACTCTAACTTCACCAAAGAATGGAGTTAGTACATACATAAAAACTACCTTTTAATCACTCATCTCACAAACCTGGATGTTATATCAATGACATCCAGGTAAGTAGTAACCATATCACCATGATTAAAAGTCACATATTTCAATTCCTTTAACCCCTTGTTACCATATTTCTATTGAACTACACTCTTTTTTTTTATTAATTTTGAAAATAAAGAATTTAATAAAATAACTTTATGATTGTCAACCTGGATTTTGGAAGATAAATTGACATGGAATTTTAATGGAAGGTTTTGGTTTAGATTACTTGAAAACAGGAAATTTGTATAATAGAAGTAGGGGTGAGCTCAGGTGGGTTGGTACCAAAAGGGTTAAGTTTACCAACAAACTTAACAATTTCATAGATTCATCTTACTATTAACAGTTATTCAATTATTTCTCTTCTTTCACTGAGTAAATTCACTACAATGTTTCTTTCTCTAAAGACAGACATTATACGTTTACCCAAAGCACTAACTTCACTCTGTACAGAAGTCAAAGTTATTACCATTCCAAACAACTTACATCACACCAATCTCATCTTTTTTACCTAAAGTGCCCCATCCACTGAGTCTTTATAGATTCTTTCTGATTTCTAAATCCAATCACTTTTCAGGTACCTGTATGACCATTCCTGTCTCAGTACTGCATTTCACTTCACATCAATACAGAAAAGTATTTGTTTTGTGCATTCTTTGGTTTGACTAAAAATTAGCTGGAGTTTTGCCATATATTGATCACCTTTGGCAGCAACTGAGATTCTCCAAGGATCACTTATCTTTTATTTTTTACTTGTTTCAGTCATTTGACTGTGGTCATGCTGGGGCACTGCCTTGCTTGGGAAAACTTTGATGAAAGCAATGTTGTCAACTTTGCCATCAGTTAAAGTTTTGATGTAAACCTCTTAGTAAAGTTACCTGTCTATGAGCTTCATTTGTATATTATCTCTTGGATTAAAGGTTCTTACCATGCCTTTTAAATATGTAGGTGCAGGAGTGGCTGTGTGGTAAGTAGCTTGCTTACCAACCACATGGTTCGAGGTTCAGTCCCATTGCATGGCACCTAGGGCAAGTGTCTTCTACTATAGCCTTGGGCCAACCAAAGCCTTGTGAGTGAATTTGGTAGAAGGAAACTGCAAGAAGCCTGTTGTATATATATATGTATGTATGTATGTATGTATGTATGTATGTATATATGTGTGTGTGTATGTTTGTGTGTCTCTGTTTGTCCCCCCCACCATCGCTTGACAACCGATGCTGGTGTGTCTACATCTCCGTAACTTAGCAGTTTGGCAAAAGAGACAGATAGAATAAGTACTAGGCTTACAAAGAATAAGCTCTGGGGTCGATTTATTCGTCTAAAGGTGGTGCTCCAGCATGGCTGCAATGAAATGACTGAAACAAATAAAAGAAGTAAAAGAGTAAAGAGCCCTGTGTGACTCATATTTCATCAGCCCTGGTAAACTTTAAGGTTTGGATTAGTTTCTAATACCCTTAATTCTGTACATTCATAATCTATATGCTGAAACTTCTTCAATCTTACCTATATAGGATATTTATTATACAACCTTTTCAATATTGTCTTAGAGGACTTGATTAATCCTGCTCACCATCCAAAGTTTCTTTGCCAATGCTACAACTTCAATTCAACATCTTAAATTCTTTGAGATATGTCTGCACCAGTGAATGGCACCTATCCTTAAACAAATAATTAAAGTAGTCCAGTTTGGAAATGTTCCCTAACATGAAACATCTACTTCAAATAGGATTTTTTTTAATCCAGATAATTCATTGTAACAATCTTTTATTTAAACTTCCCATACATTTCACTTTTTTAACACTACATAGCTTTTTCACTTTACTTCCCTAAAGTTTTCCAACTAATACACACCCTTTGAATATACTTTCTTGTATTTGTTTCAGTCATTTGACTGTGGCCATGATGGGGCACCGCCTTGAAGAAGTCCACTTGAACAAATCAACTTCAGGACATTTTTAAAGCCTGGTACTTAATCTATCAGTTTCTTCTGCCAAACCACTATGTTACAGGGATGTAAACACACCAGCACCAGTTGTTAAGCAGAGATCGGGGGACAGACACAGACTCACACACATGCATGCATACATACATACATACATACATACATACATACATACATACATACATACATACCTCCTTTTGTCATGAATGACCATGGGATTGCACCTAGAAAGCTACCCACCAAAGCACAACTCCAGGCAAAGTTGTTTATGGAAGACCAGCTATCACCCATGCATACTGGCTTTCCCTCTCCATGCTACTGATGTTATTCAAGGGAAAGGTAAAGGCCAATACAGTTTGGCACCAGTGACATCACAACTCATTTCTACAGCTGAGTGAACTGGGGCAATGTGAAATAAAGTGTCTTGCTCAAGAACACAACACACAGCCCAGTCTGGGAATCGAACTCACTACCTCATGGTTGTGAGCCTGACGCTCTAACCACTGAGCCATGCACCTGTGATAGACTAGTATTACATCCAAGGAAAGATTGCTCTCTCAGAGCACTGTCCCTACACTATATTCTACTTTACCTCAGTACACCCCAGCTGTTATTAGGTACCACCAGATCGTCTTAGAATGTTATCTTTGATAGGTGATGTTCACATTTAGAGAGAGAGAGAATTATCTCTCATCACAATCTCCCTACTGTTATACACTATGGACTGTATTACTCCACTTCACCCTGGCTGATCACTGGAGGCTACACCCTGCATCATGTTGCATTCCTTAAAAAACATCAGCAACCTTTCTGACTCTGCCAATTACCATCCTGATGTACTCATTAACATCTGTACTCACTAACTCTTATACTCAGTTTTGTTTGTACACACATTTGTACTCACTAACTTGTACTCACTAAATGTTGCACTCACATTTGTGCTTGCTTTATGTTGCTCTCACATTTGCATTCACTAACTGTTGTGCTCACATTTGTATTCACTAACTGCTGTACTCACATTTGCACTCACTAACTGTTGTACTCAATAACGCTTGTACTCACTAATTGTTGTACTCATGTTTGTGCTCACTAACTGTTGTATTCATATTTGCACTCACTAACTGTTGTACTCACATTTGTCCTCACAAACTGTAGTGCTCACATTTGTACTCTCTAACATTTTCTCATAACCTCCCAGTGTTGTTGCCATGTAAAAATCACTCAGTCCACTCTGTTGGATGGTTGGTGTTAGGAAGGGTATCCAACTGTAAAAAACTCAGCCAAAACAGGCACTGAAGCCTGGTGCAGTCTTCAGCCTAACCAGCCTCTGTCAAACCATCCAACCCATGCCAGCATGAAAGGCAGATGTTAAATGGGGATGAGGATAATATATATATATGTAAACAATGAATTTCTATCAGTTTCCATCTACCAATTCAACTCACAAGGTTATGTTTAGCCTGAAGCTATAGCAGACCTGCCAAAGGTTCTATGCAGTGGGGCTGAACACAGGACCATATAGTTGGGAAGCAAGCTTCTTACCACAGCTATGCTAGACATTATTGAAAAAGTATATTTTGTAAGTTCTTCAAGGGTTAAGTTAAATAAGCAACTTACTTTTGCTCTTTGGCATTGGAAGATATTGGTTTCTTTTATGTAAGAAAAGCAAACCAGGCTTATCTCAAGGTAGGCACTCTTTGTCAATCTGCAGCGAAGAAATGTGATTATTTTCATAATAAAGACACACACACACACACACACACACACACACATACATATAAAAACATTTGGTTAATTTTTTTATCTATTTTCCTCAGCTTCAATAGGTGCTAAGCTACACATCTTGGGAAGGAAACTGAGGATTAAATCAACATCAGTACTTGACTGGTACTTATTTTATTAAACCTAAGAGAAAAAAGAATCAAAGTTAACCCTTAGGTAAATCCTTAATTACACAGTGTAACAAAGTTAAAAAATTTTATTTTGTCGCTGGTTAATAAGTGTTATTTTCTATTTGCTTCAATCTAAAAATCAAAGGAAATTGCTATTATTCCCTTCAAACTTTGATTTTGTGACTTGAACATCAACAAAATGAAACTGACCTATTTTCCAATACATTTCAGATAGATTCAGTACTGAGTTGCTGAAGCAGAAATACCATTGTGGCAAGTATTCTACTCAGTATTACAGATTTGCTTGTCAACTGCTTGACCTTAACCAGTTGAACATGTCTCTTAGTGCCTGACAATATGTGCATCTCTGATCATGGGGAGGAATAGAGGGGAGCATCATAGATATGTGTTGAGAGAGATTCTTTGGGGTTTGAATAAATGTAACAAAAGCAAAGTTTGAAGGAAATGTTGGCCATTTTTTATGCTTTCTAGGGATAAGCAAATAGAAAATAACAGTTGCTACCCAAGGACAAAAATCGTGTTACACAGTGTTATTTACCAGCTAATCAACAATTTCAATGAGTAGAAATTATCTTTTTTGTAATTATATTTCAATAAAATGGAAACATTATGGTCTCAGAAGAACATTCATCTTTCTGGAATAATTGCAGCTTTCTTTTTTGCTTTCCAACTTACAAAAGTAAGGCTCATAGTAAATAAGCCAATGTTGTATTAAACTTGGCAGAAACATAACACACTTTTATTAATTACTAAACTGAGTGCCACAAACTATCTTTCATGACTTCCTACTACATAAACATAATAATTCTATTTATTCTCCAATATACTAATGGCCTACTATACATCCTGAATATTGTATTGATATAAAATAAAAATCCGAGGCCCTGTAAGATGTTACTTAGGCACTCAACTCTGAGTCCACTGCATCTTATAGCAGAAACAGCTGTAAGCCAATGAAGTTCATAAGATAATTATTTATTCGTTTGTTGTCATTTTGTTATTACTGCTCTGTACTTGACTAATGCTTCGTTCTGAAGCATATGTATACTGAGTTCTGCACGAGTTTATTAGCTTTGCAATGCCTAAGTGAAATATTAGAATAAAAATTAAGACAAGGAAATTTGAAAATGTAGTAAAGACTTACACTATATTATGATGTGCAGAATAATCAACTTTAATTGCCTCAATAAATGAACTGATTGGTATAATTGATGGGATGCTTCTGCTCAGCAATCTTTGAACTTTACCTGCAATATATATACATAAATATATATATATGCTAGCAGCTAAGCCCGGTTTCACTTGGTCAGTTTGGATGATGTGGCTGTAAAACCTGCTCTGTGTAAGCATTCAACTTCTTTGGGCACACTTATGTTAAAAAACAATTTTAGAATGACTTTTTTCCTGTCAAAATGCTAAAAATAACTGACCAACAAAAGAAAAAAACCAACCAAGATTCAACCAAATAAAAAATAAACCCAAATACTAAACAAACAAAGATGAACCATCCCACTTCCATTGCACATGCACACGCACACACACACACATTCACATACTCCCCCCCTTTACATACATACACATATACTCACACAGAGTTGAAATGATGTTTAATTTATTTTTTTTAGTGTATGCTACCAAGTATGACATCACCCCATCTTTCCTTATTCATTTGTCACCCCTTCCTTTCTCATTCATAAACACAAGAGTATTATTATAGCAGATTATTTCGGTAACCATGGAAGCTATGAAAAAAATACAAAGCCCAGCATCACCACCGGATCATTCTACACATCTGTGTAATTTTTCATGCAATTCCACGTAGCTGTTTGACAGTGAATCCCAAGACAAGAAAGAATCGCCCATGTCAAATATATATATATATATATAAACATATAAATCTCATCCACTGTGGTGCAGTTATCTCCCCTGTTAGTGTATAGACATGTTTTTCGTGTGGCTATAAGGGCTCTTAGCTCTTATTCTAGCAATGTAAGAGCTACTCTGCAGTGTCAATCACAATCAGTGATAACTGAATTTTTCCTTTTTGGTTTTACATTGCATATAGCCATCTTCATTATTTTAAATACATATTACAAATATATATATATATATATATTGTTGCTATTATGTTAAACTGTTGTATGTCCAAATTTGGTCAAATACATTTCTTTCAAAATATTCATTTTTGCTTGCAATAGCTGATTCTTTTGGTCAAACTGTCGTATCTCCCACTGCTTCAGATGCCAAGATATGAAAATTGTTAAAGTGTAGTACAACAGTTTAGCATTTTTCAAAACTGTAGTAAGTCCCACATACAACAGTTTTGCAAAAATATTTCTGATTGAAAATATCATATATGTTACAATTTTATGCACCCAACAAAAAAAGAAATGGAATGGTGAAACAAATTTTGCTTCAGATGGCCAAAGCTGGCTGCAGCTAAAGATGGTTGACACAGATGTGTTATCAGGCCAGTGAGAATAAAGCCTACTAACCAGGGCCTCTCTTATGCCCCTAACCTTGTAAGAAGGAAAGAAACACACACACACACACACACACACACACAAAGGTACAACCATGCTCATGTATATATCTGCAGTGAGGGCGCGTGGCTTAGTGGTTAGGGCATTCGGCTCATGATCGTAAGGTTGTGAGTTCGATTCCCGGCGACGCGTTGTGTCCTTGAGCAAGACACTTTATTTCACGTTGCTCCAGTCCACTCAGCTGGCAAAAATGAGTTGTACTTGTATTTCAAAGGGTCAGCCTTGTCACTCTCTGTGTCACGCTGATTATCCCCGAGAACTACGTTAAGGGTACACGTGTCTGTGGAATGCTCAGCCATTTGCACGTTAATTTCACGAGCAAGCTGTTCCGTTGATCGTATCAGCTGGGACCCTCGTCGTCGTAACCGGCGGAGTCTTTAGGGAATATATCTGCACATATATACATTTATGCTCATGTGCACACACACACACACATGCAGTGGCCTTTCATATTATCCAGGAGAAGTCAGTCTTTCATCTGCTTCCTATCATAAACCTAAAGACAATTATTCTAAGTAACAGCATGAGGATCTAAAGAATAATTTACAAAACATTACTTAGTTAAAAATACATCTACAGATTTACAATTTATGTATTCCTTTTGGAAATTTAAAAGACATTCTTCTGTATCGATATTATCTTTTTTCAATATGGCTGCAGTCAAATGACTGAAACAAGTAGAAGGTAAAAAGTAAAAGATATAAATTCCTTATCACTCACCAGTTTGCAGCAATATCTCCATACTAAGACTGGGTCGATAGGAATTATTTGATCGATTTAACAAGAAAGCTTCATTTAATAACTCAAGGGAATTGAAAATCTTGTTTCTTTGCTTAGATTCAACACTCGTTAAACTGAAAGAAATCCAAGGATTATTTTGAAATAAACTATTGTTGTTTTGATACTAATTGAAATGAAATGTTTGAGAGTATCTGGGATTGGACAACCAGATCATGGCTTGTGAGTTGAAATCACTACAAAAAATGTTATTATTTGTGAACAAAATAGTTATTCTATATAGGTTCCCCTTATCAAGCTGCCAGTAATGTAATCATTGAAAGGCAAACATAGATAAATTCAGCGAGGATTTATTTTTCATCTACCACTTGTCATATTAATTAAAAAAGATAAACTCTTAAAAATATCTTATGCCTTTGGGAGTTATATACAGTTTAATAATTTCTGAATCAAAATTTTTTAAATGAACAAAACTATTAAGATGTAATGGCTTAACAGTTTTTATTCAAAATGTAAAACACAAAAGTATTTTAATGCAAAATACTGAGTGAAAGAATGTGTAAAGTATCCAAACATTTGAAATAATATCTTAAAATTATCTACAATGGTCCTCCAACATGTGATTATAGGCTGAATTGAAAAATAACGTATCTGTTGCAAACTAAAATAATCCATGAAACATATCTTGTGAAACATATCTAGAAATAGTAGCCAAATGTTCCTTATACAGCACCCTACTATTTTGGGAAAAGAAAGAAAATACTAGTTTCAAATTTTGGTACAAGGCCAGCAAGTTCTTGAGAGGGGGTAAGTTGATTACATCAATGCCCAGCACTCAACTGGTACTTAATTTATCAACCCCAAAAGGATGAAAAGCAAAGTTGACCTCAGTGGAATTTGAACTTGGAATGTAAGGACAGCTAAGCATTTTGTCTGGTGTGCTAATGATTCCACCAGCTCACCACCTTAAAAAAAAAGGAAATATTAGATAATGTAATGATTTTGCTTAAAGGAAAGGTCATGGTTGGAACAGCTTGGTTCCAAGGTTTGCTCAAGATGTCACATCTGATCTGGGTCTAAACAAGAATCCAAAGATTGAATGAACTAGTAAGGATAAATATATAACCAAATATTCAGCTGTAAACTTACTCGTTAACATCAGTGTGTTGAGAATATTTGACAGACATAAGAGCAACACGGAGATCAATATCAGCTAATATATCTAAGAATGGTAAATATACATTCTTCAGCTTTTTAGCTTGAATATTTGGGCAAAGAGTTTGAAGCTGAAAAGAAATGTAAAAGAATATTTAGAATAAGAAAATGCACCATAGTACATAATTTAAGAACTTCATGTTTGCATTCTTACATTAACATTTTATTACTAAAAATTCATAATTTTATTATGTGATTAACAAATGTTCTATTGGTTTAACCCTTTAGCATTCAGGCTATTCTGTCAAATGTAATGCTTATATACTCACATTGTTTTTAATTATTCAAACGTAATCTTTCAGTTTCAATATTTCAATGATGTGATTGTTTATTTTTAGAATGACATTGTAGGGGAGGTGTGAGAGGCCAGATATGGCCAATTTGAACATAAAATAGGTAGAATATTTGGGCCAGATATGGCCAGTTTGCCGAAGGTCTAAGAGTTCAGTTCGAGTCTGCCTATGTAGTTGGTAATAGCAAAATATTTAGTGCATATTCTGATCACAGGAGAATATAATTTCTTAGTCTACCATGATTTCAATCAATCTGTGACCATTTTAACGATATAAAACAATGGAAAACAGCATAAATAGCATTACGAACAAAATTAACAGCAAAAATAACTTACCTTATTTTCCACAAGTTCTTTCACTTTAACATAAACATCCAGGGCATGTTGAGCTGTATAAACACTCAGTGGTTCATTTGTTTTTATTCGGAGGTCAATTTGTAGCATTAGCAATCTGACCATTGTTTGCAAACCAGTGTCAGACAATTCGGAACATTGCTTTATCACTTTGATACCTTTCTGAGAAATAGACAAGATTTAAACAAACATCAGCTGACCCTTCAAAAAGACAATGCCAACATTTTATAGACACTCACACACACATGCACAAGTATCAATATACAACATGTTTACAGTTTCTGCCAACCAATTTTCACTTGCAGGGGAGAAAAAAATCACTTGCTAAAACGTACTGTACAAATGAGTGAAAAAAAGATGATTGTGAAATAAATTTTTCCACCAGACTTTCTTCAAGATTTCAATTATGTGACTGCTTTATTCTTAGAATGATATTTTAGGGTAGCTATGAGAGGCCAGATCTAGTCAGTTTCAGCACCAAACAAGAAGAGCTGTTGTAGCATACATGGTCTGATCAATAAGTATCAGGACTGTTGCTATAGTAACAAAGCTGAAGTATGGAAAGTGAAGCTGCTTGGCACAGATTGATCGTAAACTCTGCTGTGCATGCACACTAAGTTTTAACAGTCTAGCTCACTTCTGCTGTCTACAGCAGTACTTGGAAGTAACATGTGTAATGTGTGATCACTGCATTGACCATGAAGGAGTGAGTTAGGCAGAGAATTTGCATCAAATTTTGCCAAAAGCTTCGTGATACCTGTTCAGAGGTCTACACTAAGTTTTTGGTCAGTTGAAAGCAGTTTTGACACAAACTTGGCAGACACACATCTCATACCCAAATTTTCAATGATAATGGACTGAACTGAACTGTAATTAATCTGCACATCCTCTGATAACTCACAGATGGGGATTCAACGATTTTCCCTCACAGTTGCATACATATCTGTGATGTTTATCTCAGTTCTACTGATTGCAGGTCTCCTAGAATGTTCATCAATATCGACATTTTTTCGGCCATCTTAGAAACGTCTAAACCACTCATACAATTGTGTGCAGCTCATACACTCCTCTCCATATACTTTCTACAGCTTTGCGTAGGCCTCTGAGCAGGTATCGCAATGACAACTTGCTCTGTCATGTTCAATACTACGATCACACGTTACACACGTTACTTCCAAGCACTGCTGTAAATAGGAGAAGTGAGCTAGAATGTTAAAAGTTAGTGTGCATGCACAGCAGAGGTCAAGGTCAATCTGTGCCAAGCAGCTTCACTCTGCATGCTTTAGCTTCGTTACTATGGCAACAGTCCGGATACTTTTTGATCAGATCTTGAATGCAGTTTTCACAGAGGTAAAGTTGGCATTTTAATGCTCTGATGACAATGGAGAAATCTTGTCAAAGATGTTACCCATGATGTTGATAAAGTTATTTACTTGTTTTTAGGGTCTTCATATGCAATCAGACAAGGAGATAGAGTTTCCTCCTGTCTCTGGACCTGAATTCCCCTCTTCTCCTCCTTCATATGGCCACACCTAAAATTCTGCTGCCACCTGTGGTCTCCCCACACCAAACAAAACATCACTCCAGAGAGCATTCACTAAAAAAATTAAGGGCAAGACTTATTATGATTATTGAGACTGCCTTAAAACATTGAATCATTATTCTCTCCAGTGCTGCTAAAAGCTCTGCATTATTTGCACAATGTGGAGGACAAACCAATATTTCCCAAACAACATTAACATTAGATTTAGAATTCATCCAAGGCTGGGGGGAAAGTGCAATACATTCCCTACACAATTCAGGATCACAACACAAACTCAGTGTAACACAATTTCTTTCACAAACTGGCCCTGCTTTATTTAACATTATCCCAGAACAAATCAAAGAAGAAAAAGATCACATCACCTTCAAATGAAACCTGGACAAACTTCTTTAAGGGGTTCCAGATAAGCCACCTATATCTGGATACATCTCAGTCAACAACAACCCCCTATGTGAATGGGCCATATACCACAAAACTTGACTTAAAGATAACAGATCCTGACAGGAGGTGCTATTAAGTTAGATATGGCCTGGGCCAATCTTTGGCTTAAACACATCTAAGTTATCTAAGTTATGAAGGTGTCATATGACACCCACTTACCTACTTGATATAAATGAAGTGACACACATCAGTTTTGCCCTTTTTACTTTAAACACTAAATTAGTTGACCATTAAATCTCACAATATTGTGAATAATTTATATCAGGATGTAGTGTAACTATAGCCAAGAAAAGCAAAAAAAGAAACTGTTACCCTCAAATGGTCCAGTTCATCTAGTTGTACCTGTAAATAGGTACAGCAAAAAGTGCATAAACTACTACTGTTTATTGTAAAATTAACAATTGTGAATTACCATCCACTGAAACATCAAATAATTAACTTAATCATCTGATAACAGATAGATCTATAAAGGAACAGTATTCAATACAGAAATGTTGCTGACAAAACAGTTTTTGTCCTACTAGGATTAACCTTGGCTTTCATACCTCTGATTTTATTTAGCACAATGATCAAAGACATTTCAGTTTTAATCATTCTTTTCTTTATTAAGATAATGAATTTTGGACTACATCACCTAATGAGTGATATTCTTGTATAAGGTAGTAATGTGTGATATGAGGGAAATTTGGTTGTTATTTCTGGCTGGTTGAGCAACTTAGTAAAGGCTCCCTAGTTAGTTTAATCTGTCTATTGTTGATAGAGTAAGCAGCATCAATATTTTGAGGTTGATTTCAAAAGAATGAAAGACAATATCAATTCTGGTGGAATTTAAACTTACAATGTAAAGGTACATAACAAAAATACGCTGTGTAACAAAATTTTTATTTTATTTGTTTTTTTTTTTTTTGTCATTGGTCAGTAAGTATCATTTCCTATTTGCTTCTATCTAGAAATCAAAGGAAAGTACTATTCTTTTCAAACATTGCTTTTGTGATCTGGACATCAATGTTTTCGAACTGGCCTATTTTCCATTACATTTCAGACAGATTCAGTGTGAAGCAGAAGTATCATTATAGTAAATATTCTGTTCACTAACACAGATTTGTTTGTCGGTTGCTTGACCATAGCCACTTGAACATGTCCCTTAGTGGCTGATGACATATGCATTTCTAATGATGAGCAGGAGTCGTATGTTGAGAAGGATTCTTTAGGGTTTGTATGAATGTAACAAAATCAAAGTTTAAAGGAAATAACCATTTTTCATACTTTCTAGGGGTAAGCAAATGGGAAATAACAGTTGCTACCAAAGGACAAAAACTGTGTTACATAGTGATACTGCTGCTTCCAACCAGATCCACAACTTCATGATTGATACAATACTGCTTTTTTTTAATTATATCTTTACATTAAATAAATTAGTTTTAACCAACACTTATAAATATATTTCACTCACTATTACATTTATCAGATAAATTCATTTATTTCTTTAAAGTGTTATTTGAATTAGCACAAAAAATATTTTTATCAAAGTATTTTATGGTTCTTAGAGCTCTATTCTTTCTCTACAACTTCCGTTTATCATTTTTGAAATCTGAATGAATTTTACCTGTTTCCAGATATATGATAACAGAGTGTGAAGTAGAAAAAAATGCACATTTTTGATATAGGTTTCTCTTTGCTTTCACTTGAGGTTCCAAAACTATCAAAGCCACTAAAGGCATTTGTGCCATGTACAGAGAAGGTACTCTGACTGGTAAAACTGCACAGAAATGGTATCCACACTTCAAGGAGGGGCAATTCAACCTCACAGACTCTCTGCATTCAGGCTGACCTCTTCAGTTCAATGAGGGTTGAATGAATGAGCTCATCTACAAGAGTCTGCACCAATCTTCGAGGGAACTGGTTCAGCAGATGGGATCATCTCATGATACCACTGCACATCACCTTCAGTCCAGCAGAAATGACCCAACCAGCAATACCACATGCTTCTTCAGCACAACAATGTTTTTCCCTGATGTTACTAATTTGACCAAAAATGCTATTCAAGTGTTTAGTTGGGATGTTCTACCATGCCCACCATATTCAGCAATGATGTGGGGCTGAAAATATGACTCAATACATTCTTCATGTTAAGACCCAATGGTTTCTACAAGCTAATGGAAGTTGGCAAGTAGTCATAAGCAATAACAAAAAATATATTATTAACTGATTTGTTAAAATTGTTGATGGAAGTAAAGATTAAAAATAAATGGAAAAAAAGTAATTAATCTGACAACCCAATATATTTATTTTCCAATTCTAGCATTTACAGTGTCAAACAACTGAAAGATGGGCAAGACTTAAAACTTACCTGACATATATTGTTACAGGTCTTGGTACAATGTGTCATTTTAAACTGATTCAGTACTTCTATATATATAAAATCAGCTTCTTTTTCAAAATCATTACAATTTTTAGCTTCTTGTTGTCCTTCCTGACAATACTGCATAATAGATGCCCATTCTGGTAGCAAAGGTTCGTCAAATTCTATAGGAGGTGTTAGAAATATAGACATTTAAACATTTACGATAGTCTCCCGGTATTCACAGGAGTTACGTTCCTAGAGCACCCACAAATAGTGAAAAACCGCGAATATTGGACATGGTCCAAAAAAATGCCTATAAATGTCAAAATATAATGTAAAATATATGTATATATACATACATTAGTAAAAAATAAGGTAACATGTACGTTTACTCACCAATAATGAATGATATCCATTTAAGACAATGATGATAAAAATAATGAAGGTAATGACTGCACAGCAAAGAAGATTTGAAGCTCTTCAGATGACGCCTCTTTTTCAGGTGTTTTAGGGGATGTTGTATCTTCATGCAAGGCTTTCTTGGTGGGCTTGAGGAACATTGTGATGGGAAGTTGCTGTCCTTGTTTCTTCAAGGTGTTGAGAAGGGTTTTATATATCTGCATGGCAGCACTGATGGCATTTTTAAATTGGAAAGACCAAACCATATAGGGATCCCATGATTCTACCTTCCCTTGCAATTCCTTTGCTGTCTTTAAAAGGTCAGACAGACGTTTGATTGCCACCTCATCTGCCTCTTCCTCTGGATCTGGTGCTTCCTCCTCTTCTTTGCTGGCAGACATCATTAACTCCAACAAATCTTCGTCTGTCAGAGTTTCAAAGTGGGCAGCGATGAGATTGTTGACCTCATCTTGCGTGATGTCTTCAAAACCTTCATCACCAAGTACCTTTGCCAGTTTCACCACATGACTGACAGCCTCATGCTGAATATTTTCAGGTGAAAGGTAGCAAGCTGGCAGAAACATTAGCACACCAAGTGAAATGCTTAGTGGTATTTTGTCTGTCTTTACGTTCTGAGTTCAAATTCCGCCAAGGTCGACTTTGCCTTTCATCCTTTCAGGGTCGATAAATTAAGTACCAGTGATACACTGGGATTGATGTAATCGACAAAACCCCATCCTGCATACTGGGGTCGATATAATTGACCGGCCCCCTCCCCAAAATTTTGGGCCTTGTGCCTAGAGTAGAAAAGAATATTTTCAGGTGAGAAGCCCTCATAGTCCTGGACACACACTGGCCACACTTTCTTCCAGCATGCGATGAAGGTTTCTTTTTGTATGTCTTTAAGAGCAGTGTGGATGACTGACTGGCAGACACATTGCCATCATGAAGTTATGCCAGTACTCTTTTAACTTGAAATTCTCGTCTGAATCCATTGCTTCCAAAAAGTGTTGGAAAGAGTTCTGAGTGTAAAGTGCCTTGAAGGCATGGATCACGCCTTGATCTATAGGCTGGATGAGGGAGGTGATGTTGGCAGGGAGGAACTCAACTAGGACTCCCTCAAGATTCTATTCTAAAGAGTTACCACCAGCATTATCCATAACAAGCAATACTTTGAATTCCATGCATACATTTTGGAGGTATTCCTTGACTTGAGGGATGGAATCAATGCAAAGTTAGACTTTTGGTAATTCGAACCTTGAGGTTGTGCATCCAGTGAACAGACAGCAGGTATTATCCTCATTTTTGAAGGCTTTCAGGTTCACGGACTTGTAGATAAATCCTGGTTTCATCATGAAGCCAACAGCATTGCTACACATAATTAGCATCACTTTGTCCTTCTGTACCCTAAATCCTGGGTCTCTGGCTACATCCTTCATGATGTACATTCTGGAAGGTATCTTCTTCCAGAACAAGCCAGTCTCATCCATATTGAAAACCTGTTCTGGCTTGTTTCCCTTGTCCTCAATGGTCTGCCTGATGGTCTCAAGGTACTTCTTGGCTACTTCTTTGTCGGCTGATGCTGTTTTTCCATGCAGGGAAAAACACTTTATTTTAAAATGTTTCTAGAAAAGGTCAAACCATCCCTTGCTGGTTTGAAAATCTTCGAGCTCCAGTGCTGTCAATAGTCTTGTTGCAGTTCTTCAGTGCCTTCTGCTCCATTTCCTCTGTCAAACTGCTGGTATAATTTCCATACTTTCTCAAGGATAATGTTACCACTCAAGGAGATGGTTTTTCTTGTAGTCACTGATCCACAATGCCAAGGCAGATTCCATCCTGATGAAGTGCTTATTTCTCACTATCATTATCTTTCTGGCCCTTTCACAAAAACTTACTGCTACACTAGTCCTGATTGCCACCTCATTCTTCTTTATGTAGTGTATGGTGCTTTTGTTGATAACATAATAGTGACCTACTGCAGCATAACTTTTACCTTCCCAGAACATATCCAGCAGTTGTGCCTTCTCATGGAGCGTCATAACCTTTTCCTGGTGCTTAGGTTCACTGCCAGAAGCCTCAGAAGGTGTAGGGCATTTGGGCGGCATCTCAGGGCTTTAATAACATGCTGCGAAAAACACAGCACTCAACAAAATACTTGAGGTAGCTACTGGACACAGTTTTTCCCCAAAATCTTCCTTTCATCTAATATGCACATACCACCAATGGGAAATTGAGCTGAGATTAAAAATAATCATGGTTTTGAAAAATTTAGTTTGTATTACCACTAGATACAGTAATTTATACTATAATAACTATAAGAAAGGGTGGGGACTAGCAAGTAACCTAATTTCAGTGAGGCTATATTGGTTCACAACCTTAAAAATGATCCTGTTGAAATAAACAATGTGTATGATCAAATGTAGCAATGATTTATAAAAAAAGTACTGGTATAAAATTAACGTTCAGTCTCATGTTGGGCTAGCGATGCCTGATCAAAGATATATACAACATGAGACTGAACGTTAATTTTATACCGGTACTTTTTTTATAAATCATTGCTACATTTGATCATACACATTGTTTATTTCAACAGGATCATTTTTAAGGTTGTGAACCAATATAGCCTCACTGAAATTAGGTTACTTGCTAGTCCCCACCCTTTCTTATAGTTATTATAGTATAAATTACTGTATCTAGTGGTAATATATACTCTTTAATTTGTTTCAGTCATTTGAGTGTGGCCATGCTGGAGCACTGCCTTTAGTCGAACAAATCAATGCCAGGACTTATTCTTTGTAAGCCTAGTAATTATTTCATCAGTCTCTTGTGTTGAACCACTAAATTATGGGGATGTAAACAATCAAGCGACATGATGTGCAGCTATTCTAACCAGAGAGAGCTCCAACTGCGAAGGGTATCCAGTAAGCCAGCAAATACAGTATATTGTTATTAATAATTTAGCCTTAAAAAGTGTGAAAAAATATATATTGCCATAAAACATTGTGCACAATATTTACAATTCTTCAAATAAGCGGTGATTTCTATGAACAATTATTAGTCCGTGAATAACCAAGACCACTAATAAGCAGGTGTAGACTGTATTTACAAAAATCAATGTGATACAATTAATGTCACTCAAATAAGCTAATATTTCCAAGAACCACAATAATTTTTGTATTGTACAGTTGTTAAAAAAGCAAACCCAAAATAAAATACTAATCAACTACTTGGTAATAAATCTACCACCAATACCACTACTAGTATCCACAAGTGACATCTACATAAAAACAATACCTATGTAGTGAGCATCAAAAAGCTAATTAAATACAGGTATATTTCAAATTAACATAATTTTGAGTTAAGTCTTCTTTTGCCTTTATGTCTATTCTCAAGGCATGTGGTTTGGTGGTTAGGGTATTTGGCTCATGATCATAAGGTCATGAGTTCAATTCCCAGTGACACATTGTGTCCTTGAGCTTTATTTCACATTGCTCCAGTCCACTCAGCTGGTAAAAATGAGTAGAACCAGTATTTCAAAGGGCCACTCTTGTCACACTCTGTGTCACGCTGAATCTCCCAGAGAACTACGTTAAGGGTACACATGTCTGTGGATTGCTCAGCCACTTGCACATTAACTTCACAAGCATGCTGTTTTGTTGATCAGATCAACTGGAACCCTCTTCATCGTCACAGACAGAGTTCCAGCAGAAAACCAACCTCAGTTGATCTTACCCAACTTGAATAAAAGTTAAGTAATATATCATGGAACCAACTACCGATATAAGTTGAGGTGTGCCTGTACTTATGCAATAAGGAAAATAAAGTAATTCTACTAAGTATTGTACTTTCACTGGCATAGGAATTTGGCATATTTTAGAGAATAAATGATTCAGAGATGTCATCAACATGAAAACTTATGGTTAATTTAGTGTTTAACATGTTTAATATAGTGAACATCAAAAAAAGCAAATTAGCAGTTATTAATAGCAAGGAAAAGATAATATTAATTAAGGACTAACAGTATTTAAAATATTCCAACAAGAACAGGAGATAACCCAAGACATATTTTGATCAGATACATCTTTAACCCTTTCGCTACCAACCCACCTGAAATCCCCTCTGGCTCTGTAGTACAAATGTCTTGTTTTCTAAAGTTCTGAATTAAAATCTTCCACGAAACCTTAGCCACAATTTGTATTCCTAACACTAGCTTAATAACTAAGTTATTTTACTAAATTCTTTGTTACATTTAAAATTAATTGAAAGGAACAGAGTATCTCAATAAAAATATGGTAACAAAAAGGTTAATGAAGCATAGAGTTCATTGTATTCACCCAAGTTGTGGTGGAAGGAAGAATTGCTATGTCAATGTACACAAGCTGATTTGAAAATGATCCTATTTGAGAGAGTAAATTACTCAGAAAAATTGACACTAACTTTGCTATGATTTTTCATGGCAAAAGCATGCCTGAGTATTTAATTCTCTAAAATATGCTTTGGTGACACCTACTTATGCTCTAAATTCCTGAGACCACATGGCTGTAAAATGAATTTCATAATCACACATCACCCAACTCTGTGTCTCAAATATGCACATGCGTATGTGTACATATATATCTATATGAATAGATAGGTATAAATAATGGACTTTACATATATATTTTTGCATTATAGACTTACAGCTGTTTCAGATGTGTATTCTGGGTGCATTCATGGTTTAATTTAATCAATTGATCAATTGAAACTGTAATGAATGAACTTTGCAATACTACTGTCATCAGAGTCCAACAAATCAAATGATTAAATTGAACCATGAACACACCAAGAATACAAATCTGAAACAGCTGTAAATATATAATGCACAAATAAATGTATAAAGCCCGTTATTTATGCCTATTATTTTTATATATCACTCTGTGAAAACATACCATATTAACTCAGAAATGCAATCAAGGATTTACAAAGTTGACTGGAGATAAACTTCAATTAATCACAACACCTTTTGTTAGTCTGGTGTATTTGTATCTGCAGAAAGCTTATGAAGTATTTTGCCTACATTACTAATATTTTATTAATAACTATATATAAGTCTTCCAACATCCCACAGAGACGTAATGCCACAACCTTGACCAAGTATGTTTGGTCTTTGAAAGAAAGTGTTACAGAGTATAGCATAAAGTGGAAGATCCTGGAGAAATGCAAACTGTACTTCAAAAGCAGCAGGAAGTGCAAATTGTGCCTGGCTGAGAAGAGAGCAATTTTAAAGGGTACCCAACACCCGGATATTTACCTGAATAGCAGGAGTGAAGTATTTAATCCTTGCCAACATGAAAGGAAGTACATCTTGTCGTACCTGCATGCTCCACCATAACTGCAACCACAGGCCCCTGGTCTCAACCTTCCACCAATACTCTTAGGCCCAGCAAAGAGTTTGACCAGAGCGCACACCAATGCACCCATGTACACACATGCACACCCATACAAGGCAGATACCCACAATATAGACATATACTCCTTCACACACATTGTACTCCCATACATATATAGACCTCCCCCCACACACACATTACACACCACACGCTAACATAAACCCCTCCCCCAATGGCCTTAACCAATACAGAAAGAAAACAGACCAACAAACACAACTAACCATATATACCTACACTCCTGGAAAAAATTATGCATTTGACACCACTACACATATCACACATCCCATCCCCACAGGAATACCACACTTAATAACATACACTTTCCCCATAAACACTGCAAGATAACTCTTACTGGCCTTACAGAGTACCCACCCAAAGGACATAACTCCTAACCTAATCCCTTGACACTTTTACATTTCACCACCTTCTGCACAGCAGCTGCAAACCAGATGTTTTAATCAACCGCCAACAGTAGAGAGCAGTCGCCATATTCCCTTCCATATCAGCTAACTCTGATGAGTGTATGGTTATATAATTGGATTGTTACCTAACACTCCATTGTATTCTTTACACGAAACTGATTGGTGAGATCAGCCACGATGGATATATATTGTACATTTCAGATAATGTACCCACTCTATTGACAGATATACAAGTGCATCTTTTCCCTGACTCATAGTCTCAGAAAAACTCACGCGCATATATATCTATATGTATGTATGTATATATGTATGTATATATGTATGTATGCATGTATATGCATGTGGGTGTTTTATGGCTGTGTGGTAAGAAGCTTGCTTTCCAACCAAATGATTCCAGGTTCAGTTCCACTGCATGGCACCTTGAGCAAGTGTCTTCTACTATAACTTCAGGCTGACCAAAGTCTTGCAAGTGGACTTGGTTGATGGAAACTGAAAAAAGCCTGATGTGTATATATATATATAAATGTATAAAAATATATATATAAAAATACAAAATGGGACAAGAATGCAAAACATTCAAATAGACAATACGAAAACGGACGGGTCATTCGAAGCCTCTAATCTTCAGTCAAGAACCGGATCATCCTCGCAATTTCGGCTGATTAATCTTGAGATTGCTCCGATCTGGCCAGCCCCAAGGAAAAACTAAGCTACGAGCATTAGATTTCTTGGAAAAAGGATTGAATGTATACGAAACAAGGACAGAAAAATGGACGATGTTACATGAAAATAAATACAAAAAACAAAAAGTAATACGAATATAAATACAAAAAACAATAATAATAATAAGTGGTCGACTATTAATGGAGGAAGAATGTGTTGAGTGTTCCAAAGAAAATTTATGCATTCCTGAAAAGTAATCATCATATCCTTTATATCTCTGTGGACTGTACTCAGTTGCACTTTACTTATGGCTACTGTGGTATTGTTTGAATGATTTCTTGGTAGTGAAGGATTTCTTCAAAGCCTGGACGATGCAACCTGTTTTGAGACTGTTCACATGTTCGATTTCTAACGAAGTCATGAATGTCCAACTTTAAATACACCAAAGTGATAGTGTATATATTATGTTTTGGGTGAAAAGTCTGCTGCGTAATTCAACGCATGTGATTAGATATTCGCAGGATCACATATTTGGTGAGATCTAAAATACTTGGAGTACAATTGAGATCGGAAGGGGAGAGATATAGAAAAATATCGGTCAATAAATTTCTCTCAAGTGTTCAATAATACGGCGTATTGATTAACAAATGCAAAATGGCGAATTCTATGGTTTGAGTCAGTGGAATGTTTTCTTCGTATTTCAATTGATTTAAAGAAGCCCTCACTTCATTAAGACCTCTCTTGAAATTTTTGGACATTGCTAATAATACATATTCAAAATAACCAGCTGGTAACAGAAACTGACCTCCCAAACTTGTAGCTACACTGTTCCTTTCTAAACACGAAGACATTTTCCATATACACACTCACTCCCCCCCCCACACATGTATGCGTGTGTATCTTTGTTTGCCCCCACCATCACTATCACTTCACAACTGATGTTGGAGTGTTTATGGCCCCTATAACTTGGCAGTGCAGCAAAAGAGACTAATAGAATAAGTATTAGGCTTACAAAGAATAAATCTTGGGGATTCATTTCTTTGATTAAAACTCTTTAAATCAGTGCTCCACTATGGCCACAGTCAAATAACTGAAACAAGTAAAAGAAAAAGGATAAAAGAATGTGTGTGTGTGTGTGTGGTGTGTGTGTGTGTGTGCGTGTGAATATGTGTGTGTGTTTATGAGTGTATGAGTATGTGAATGTTTGTATCTTCTTGTCTTGACATCACATGATAGCTCTAAATGAGTGTCACTGTCTCCAAAATTCTGCAAAAAAATATCTTGTCATGGGGAAATATTACCTTGCTTGGAAACAAGTGAGGGTTGGCAGCAAAACAAGTATCTGGCTGCCTCAATAAACAACATCCAACCCATGCAACCAAAGAAAAGTGAACTTAAAATTGATGATGGTGACAGTGGTGGCAGAACAGAATAAATCAATAATCTTCAATAATATGCAGTTTGCCATTCAAGAGAGGTCAGAATGCTTCGATGTTTTGGCCACTATCAGGACTGGTTTACCATACAGTGAAACCACCCTTCAAGACAAGCCCCTTAACCCCTTGGAGCCATTGGGGCCCTGTAACCATGTAGTGTAACTAGAGCAAGAATGCCTAGCAGAGACCATCCCTCTCCAGGCTAAACTCATTTCTACAGTTTAGTGGATTGAAGTAACGTGAAATTAAGTCTTTTGCTCAAGAACATAACAGATTGCCCAGTCCAGGAATAAAAACGACAATCTTACAATCATGTAAGTTAGTTATATAGTTATGTATATTCTGAGTTGGTCCAACACTAACCACTAAGCCACATGCCTCCACCACTCATCATGAAATCCTATACTGACATTCTCAAACATATAATTTTATCTAAAAGTAAAGCATTTAATTTTTACCTTTACAATGTTCTTCAAATGGTACAAATGAGTTCATGCTTTTGAGCAGCTGTAAACGACATTGTAACCATAGTGAGGGTGCACTCTTTGATAAATGTTCCACATCAACTGTGTTGTACAGAATGTTAGGTTTAGCCTCAGGTGTACTGCTTTCAGTGGTATTCTCTTGAGATTTGCTGCAGGGGTTAGAAAAAATTTGGCTTTAACAGCCAAGGAGTATCACTAGAGTGGCAGATTTGGTTAAGTGCAGTATATAGTTATGTATATTCTAAGTTGAAATCCTAGCAGACTTTGCTTTGCCTCTCATCTATTTAATATTAATAGCAGGCTTGACTATATGGTAAGAAGTTTACTTCCCAACCACATAGTTCTGGGTTCAGTTCCACTGTATGTCACCTTGGGCAAACGTCTTCTACTATGGCCAAGCGGATTTGGTAGACAGAAATTATATATATATATATACAAAGGGCTTCTTTTAGTTTTTATCTGCCAAATCCACTTATAAGGCTTTGGTCAGCCCAAGGCTATAGTGCAAGACACTTGTCCAAGGTGCCATGCAATGGTACTGAATCCAGAACCATGGAGTTGGGAAGCAATCTTCTTACCACACAGCCACACCTGCACCTGTGTGTGTGCATGAACATGTGTGTGTGTGTGCGTGTGCGTGTGTGTGTGTGTGTGTGAGTTGCAGTCTCCGAGCCATGTGAAAGTTGTAAATGAATGTTGCTCTCATGCAAGTGGTGTCCTTCATTTCAAATCTTATGTGAAAACATGTCTGGTCAAGGAGGAATATTACTTTACTTGAAAACAGGTGCAGGTTGGCAACAGGAAGAGCATACATTTTCAGGAAATCTACCTCAACAAATTCCAGCCAACTCAAGCAAGCATAGAAAAATGGACATTAAAACAATAACAAAGAGATCAAATAAATCAACCAACTACATCCCTTCCCTACAAATGCAGTTTCATTCCACAGTAAAAAAATCCTTATTTAATTATATACCTATTTATTGAGAAAGAAATGGTTGGAATATTATATCTAATTTCAGAGTTCATATACTGAAAATCAACTTTGGTTTGCATGCCTTTCTGAGATTTAGAAACATGGATAATATAATTGGGTTAACATTTAATTGGCAAAAACACAGCTTGCTTACAAAATTTACATTATCCTTTTTAAGTGCAAAATTAAATTTCATGGTAAATCCACTAATGCTGTTAAATATCTACCAAGAAAATATAACTGGTACTTTTTGAAAGTCATATTGCCTCACTAAACTTATCTCAATAAAAAAAAAAGTTTCAAAAATGACATTCCTCAACAAAAGACTGGTATATAAAACTGCTTTCTGCAGTTAAGGGTAATAAAATTTTGAGTGGATATATTTGATTCCTGTAGTAAAACTGGTCGCATCTG
This sequence comes from Octopus sinensis, assembly GCF_006345805.1. Classification (NCBI taxonomy): domain Eukaryota; kingdom Metazoa; phylum Mollusca; class Cephalopoda; order Octopoda; family Octopodidae; genus Octopus; species Octopus sinensis. The sequence goes on from NC_043000.1 coordinate 83,002,614, forward strand.
GCCCCAATATTTTTAACTGTTTTTTCATTCAAACAGGCTTAATTTAGTCCTCACACCTTCTATACAATGTCATTCTTGAAACAAACAATCACATCATTGAAATCTTGAAACTACAAGGTAATGCATGATAAATTCAAAACAATGTGAACAAATAAGCATTACATCTGACAAGAGTGATCTAACTGCCAAAGGGTTAAAGGAGAAATTGATGCTTTGCTTTCTTATTTTATCTTTTAAATCATTTTAACTGATGCAAATATATATTATTGTAGTCATTGCATTCACTTGAGTGATAGTGTAGATATTTTACTAAAGTTACAATAAAATATCTAATCCAACAAACTTCTATGCTAAAATTAATGATTTCATTGAAATGATCAATTGTTCTACTCAAAAAACATAAGAAGATAATTAATTATTCTAACCTTTTAAGAGATGATGGTATTGCAAGTAAGTCTGGAAGTCTTAGTTGCTGAATATTATTCATGGTCTCACAGCAAAGCTTAGCAGCAAAATAAAACTGATGTTTCTGTTGATAAATCCGAGAACGTTCTAAAGAGCATTTTATTTTCATATCAATATGAAAAGCAGGAAAAGTTTCTACAAAAGAAAAAGAAACATATATTATAGGTAGAGAGAGAGAGAAAGAGAGAGAGAGAGAGAGAGAGAGAGAGAGAGAGAGAGAGAGAGAGAGAGAAAGAGACAGACAGACAGACATATTAAAATTACAAAAATATAGATTATATATTGTTGAATTGTTGATATTATGTAGGGTGCTATAGGCAGCCATAAATATTTCGTGGGTGCCACAGACTAACATAAGTAAATGACTAATAGCTCATGCAAAATGTCTTAATTTCATTGAAAACAAATTGTAAAATATTGAATTGAAATGATTCAATCCTTTGCCTACCCTGTGTATCACATGTTTCTCTGGCACCTATGTAACATATATGATATGCATTCACAGTTTTTTTCAGATACCAGAGTAATTTATGATTTATGAAAGGAAATTTTTATATTACTAAAAATATGTGAAATAAGGGATAATTAAATGTTTGAAAACAAGCATGGACATTTAGGACAAACTTATGAAAATACTTTAGACCAACAAAGAAGATTAATGTAATCTAACCAGTTTTGCTTTAAAACATTTTGGTAATAAATGAATTAATAACTGACTAGTTAGTGACTTCAGGATCAGGGCTAAATGGATGTCCAGAAGTCGACCAGCATGAAGGAGAAGGGTCTGGAAGCTTAAGGATCCTGTGAATGGACAGAGATTTAGAGACATATTACTCGAAGCTTTTGACAAAATAGAGGGGAATATAGCATCACATGATGTGGAAGACAACTGGAGATTTCTACAGGACAACTTGCTGAGGGCTACTGACCAGATCTATGGATGGTGCAAAGTCCCCTCTCGAACCAAGATAATGTGGTGGTGGAACAATGAAGTTGACAGGGCCATTAGGGAAAAGAAACAGGCTTGGAAGGACTGGAAGAATGGTGGTAGCAGGGAATTGTACCAGATTGCCAGAAGGGAAGCTAGGAGACAGGTTTACTTAGCCAGAGGGGAAGCAGATAAGAAAAAAATTGCCAATGTTCTGTGTTGTGAGGACCAAAGAAGTGTTTCATGTTTCAAGACAGTGCGTGAGAGAGAATTGTGATGCCATAGGGAAGAAATGTATCTGCATGGATGACAGCTCACTTGCATTTAATGAGGCTGCAAAGAGAGAGACTTGGAGACACCACTATGAAAGGTTGCTAAATGAAGAGAATGAATGGGAGAAAGAGAGTCTGCTGAATGCCAACCCAACAGAGGGACCAGCTATCCGAATTGACAGTACCTCGGTAGATAAAGCAATTAAGGGTATGAAGACAGGGAAAGCCCCCAGCCCATTATGAATAACCGCAGAGATTCTTAAAATATCTGGTGGTGTCAGTTAGGGTTAGTCTAGTCACTTGCATAGTCAATCAGGTGATACATGAAGGAGTCATAGCCAATGACTGGTGTAGCAGCACCATAGTCAACTGCATTAGATATGAATAATTACAGAGGTATCAAGTTTTTGGATCAGGTAATGACAGTCATGGAGAGGGTCATAACCCAACTAATTAGGGAGAGAGTCAGTCTAGACGAGATGCAGTTTGGGTTTGTGCCAGAGAAAAGCACCACTGATGCTATATTTCTGGTAAGAGAGCTTGCACATCACATCTGATGCTTCTTATGTCCAACTTTTCTCTCAAGGTGCTTACACTCTGTCATGTATGCACACTGACATTACACATTACTTGCAAGGAAATACCTAACCAAAGATAAACCTCTGTACCTGGCTTTCTTTGGCATGGAGAAAGCCTTTGACAAGGTCCCCCAATCCCTTAGCTGGTGGTCAATGTGGAGACCAGGGATAGATGAGTGATTAGTGAGAGATGAAAAGTGATGTAAGGGATGCTATCAGTAAGGTGAGTGTTGGCAAAAAGTACAGTGAAGAATTCCAGGTAGGGATAGGGGTTCACCAAGGATCAGTCCTCAGCCCCCTCTTATTCATCATAATCCTCCAGGCAATAACAGAGGAATTCAAGACAGGATGTCCCTGGGAGCTCCTCTGTGCTGATGACCTTGCTCTAATAGCTGAATTGCTATCAGAAATAGAGGAGAAGTTCAGGTGTGGAAGCAAGGTCTAGAATAGAAGGGCCTTAGAGTCAATCTAGCAAAAACCAAGGGCTTAATAAGTAGGAAGGCAGACAAACCACAAATCCCTTCAGGTAGATGGCTCTGCTCAATCTGTAGAAAAGACATATGTAGAAACTTCATATGATATACTTGGTGTAAGCTATGGACACTTAAGAGGTGCAGTAATATCAAAGCAAGTCTAACTGGGAAGATAGCTTTTGCATGTGGCAAATGCTCAGGGGCAATAAACACTAAAATGCGTAGAAAACAACTTCCATCACCTTCTAGGGGGAAAAACTAGAAGTAATTGATAGCTTCCATTACCTAGGTGACCAAGTCAGTAATGGGGGTGGATGCTCTGAGAGTGTAGCTGCTAGAATAAGAATAGCCTGGGCAAAGTTCAGAGAGCTCCTACCTCTGCTGGTGACAAAGGGCCTCTCGCTCAGAGTAAAAGGTAGACTGTATGACATATGTGTGCAAACAGTCATGCTACATGGCAGTAAAACATGGGCTGTAACTGCTGAGGACATGCGTAAGCTTGCAAGGAATGTGTAATATCAGTGTGCATACATGACAGAGTGTAAGCACCCTGAGAGAAAAGATGGACATAAGAAGCATCAGATGTGATGTGTAAGAGAGACGACTGTGCAGGTATGGTCATGTGTTGTGTATGGATGAAGACAGCTGTGTGAAAAAGTGTCACAGCCTAACATAGGAGGAGAACCTGTGGAAGAGGTAGACTCAAGAAGACCTGGGATGAGGTGATGAAGCACAATCTTCAAATGCTGGGCCTCACCGAAGCGATGACAAGTGACCAAGACCTTTGGAGATATGCTGTGCTTATTTGAGCATGGTTGATGCCAGTGCCACCTGATTGGTCCCATGCCAGTGACACGTAAAAAGCACCATTCAAGCATGGTCATTGCCAGTACTGCCTGACTGGCCCTCATGCTGGTGGCACGTAAAAAGCACCCATTATGCTCTCAGAGTGGTTGGCATCAGGAAGGGCATCCAGCTGTAGAAACTTTGCTAGATTGGATTGGAGCTTGGTGCAGCCTTCTGGCTTGCCAACCCTCAATCAAACCATCCAACCCATGCCAGCATGGAAAGCAGACATTAAATGACGACGACGATAACGATGACGATGATGATGATGATGATGACTGATTCAGAATCAAAACTAATTTTTAAGAGCAAACCAATATAATTGCCTCAAATAGTTCCCAGTAACAGCTTTGTCAAACCCCACAAAAACATAACATAATATTAATAATGGTGGGTTTTTAATTCAAAACAATGAAACCTTGAATTAATGAAGAACATTTTGACCACAAGTATATTATCATAACATGGTTATAGTTCAAATAAATTAATAAAATACTGCCTTTGCAGATGCAAAAGACACTCCCTCTAGTAACAATTATTAACAATTTGTAACAATTACTGTGCCTAGTAGCCCCCTAGACTACTACATTTAACCTACCATCTGTGACACAGCTACATTAGAGCATATTTTTGATATGTTTAAAATAAAAATGTATGTTTCATACACCAGTAAATAGAGTATGTCCTTTTTGCCTTTTTCTTTTAGGCCTGGAACTTATTCTCAGTCTCTTTTGCCAAACCGCTAAGTTATGGGGACATAAACACATGAACACCAGTTGTTAAGCAGTGATGGAGGACAAACACACACACACACACACGCGCGCGCATGCACACATGCACACACACACACACAATGGGCTTCTTTCAGCTTCAAAATCCATTCACATGCTTTGGTTGGCCTGAGGCTATGGTAGAAGACATTTGCCTAAGGTGCCATGCAGTGAAACTGAACCCGGGACCATGTGGCTGGGAAGCAAACTTCTTACCACACAGCCACACCTCACCTATCTAAAAAGTTTTTTTCTAAAATACAATAAAAACAATTTAAAAGAATTAAGCATATACTAACTGATCTTGGTCTCAGTTTTTGATAGCAAATCAGTCATCAGTATTTCTAGTCTGTGGCTTGCTACAATCAAAAGCAAACCTTTGATTTGTTCCAATGTAACAGGACTATCCATAGCTGTGAATATATTCTGACTCATGTCACCATTATCTACAAGTGAAAAGTACATTAAACTGAAACACATTATCATATACAATACATTATATAACAATCATATCAATCTCAGTAATCTTTGTGTTTATTATTACAAAGCAGTGAGCTGGCAGAATCATTAGCATGCTGGACAAAATGCTTGGTGGTATTTCTTCCAGTTATACATTCTGTGGTTAAATTCCACTGACGTCAACTTTGTCTTTCTTCCTTTTGGGTTCAATAAAATAAGTATCAATAATGCGCTGGGGATAATGTAATCGACTAGCCCCTCCCCACAAATTTCAGGCCTTGTACCTATAGTAGAAAGAATTATAATATATGATATTAATTTCTTAGATTACCACAAGAACATAAAAATTAGAGGGGAGACATAGTTATTGAATTGACTCAGGTATATGACTGATATCTATTTTTTTTTGAAATACAAAATCAACCTTAAGTGAGATGCAAACTTAAGACTAAAAAGACTGAAAGTAAATTATGTAAGGCATTCAGTTTAGTTCAGTATAACTATTTCTGCCATTACCCCAATCTGTATTACCATGAATAACATTGACATCTTTTGCAGATACACTGTAAAACAGACACTAATAATGGTTTCAAATTTTGGCACAAGACCAGCAGTTTCAGGGAGGGGATAAGTTGATTATATCAACCCCAGTGTTCAACTGGTACTTAGATAATTGACCCTGAAGGGATGAAAGGCAAAGTCAACATTGCTAGAATTTGAATGCTGCTAAGCATTTTACTCAATGTGCTAATGATTCTGTCAGCTTGCTGCCTTAAAAGAATAGACACTTATATTAACACCACTTATTTTAAATAAATTGTCAAATGGCAGTGCCCCAGCATGGCCACAGCTCATTAGCTGAAACTGGAAAAATCAAAAATCAATCAAAAATTTCCAAAAGAAAATTGACTGAAGCAGGATATAAACCCAAGAGATCTGCTATCAAGTTGCAGGAAAGCATCCATAGATAATGAATATCAATTTCTTTCAAGAAAGCACAAAGCTAATATTTGTAGAGACATATGATATTGATACTTATTTTTGTCAAAGTTGACTGGATCTCAGCTCAGAAATAAGAGAAGTGAAACTAAATACTGTAAATAACTTATTACAATTGACTCACTAAAGTGGGGGCTCTATATTAATCACTAGGAATTCATTACCTAGCAATGTTGAGCTCAAATTTTAGGTCTGGATAATTCATTAAAGATTCCACCAATGTACAGTGCTTTGAACTACACCATACAGAAAACATTTTCAGTGATTTTGAAATGACTCAACCAGCTACAAAATATTGCCTTTTCTTTCTCTTCCTACAACTTTTGCAGCTTACTTCCTTAGATTGATTTATTTTGCATTAATGCAACAGTAAGAAAGGAAAACAAAATGAAATCACTACTCCTATGTTACAAAGGAACAGAGAAAATTAGTTGATGGAGAGATCACCTATTCTAGCTATGAAAGCAACTTGTTGATTTCATTGAAAATATTATCAAGAATAAAAAATTCAGTTATTTCAGATTTTGAAGAACTAATTGACAGATAATATGGCATGATGGAATAACCCATGATTTAACACAATTTTATCTATGCATTTTTATTGATTATTTTAGAATTTGTAATTGAGAAGATACAACTGAATTCAATGATGTTTCTGCTATATATGAGTATTAAAGACTATTTAGTTGACATGAGAAGAAAAAAATGAAAATGTAGAAATATCATGTAATAAGATATACTTCATTCCATTAAACTTAGATTTATTTTACTAACAAAAATAATCCTTTCTACATTAGGTGCAAGGCCTGAAATTTTAGGGAGGAGGGTAGTAGATTACAATGTAATTGACTTATCCCTCCCATGAAATTGCTGGCCTTGTCCCGGAATTTGAAACCATTATTTATTGCTCCTGTGCACCTACCACAAACAAATTCTACTTTCTCTGTTAACCTTCCTTTGAATCCACTGCATCTCTTGTGTGTCCATAGTTTGCATTGACCATACTATATGGAATTTCTACCTGCACCTAGTCTACATATGGAGCAGAGCTATTTACCCAAAGGGATTAGTGTTCTGTTTTTTTTCCTGCTAACTAGAACTTTAATCTTTGCTAAGTTAACCTTAAAATCCTATGATTCCAAGTTTTGTTTCCATACTTGGAATTTTAATCTAATTCTTCTACACTTTCAGCTATATTAACAAGTTCATCAGCATAGAGGAGTTCTCATGGGCAAGTAGTCTTAAATTCCTGTGTTATGGCCAGGAGGATTGTAATAAATAAGAGGGAATTGATAACCGAACCCTGATAAACTCCTACATACACACTAAATTCACTGCTGTACTTATTGTTAACTCTCACTTTGCTAATAGCATCACTGTACACGGCTTGAACGGCTCTCACTAGCCATTAATCTACTCCTAGCATTTACATCAACCACTAGACGAGGGCTTGAAACAACTTGTCAGAGGCTTTCTTCAGGTCAATGAATGCCAAGTACAGTGGTTTACTTTTTGCTGAATACTATTCAATACTGCTTCTTCCAGGCACGAAACCAAACAGCATCTCATCTAGGTTAACCCTCTTTCTAAAGGGTTATGACTCTTTCAGTGACTTTTATAATCTGGTCCAGTAATTTGACATTTTTGTAATTACTTCTTCCCACGGCAATTCTTTTACCTTTGTAACAGTTGACTATGATGCTACTACACCAATCATAGAGTATGATGCCTTCCTGTACAAACTAATTAAATATACATGTGACTAGGCCATATCTTACACTGCCAGATAATTGAAGCATTTCACAGGTAATTTCTGATGGAACAGGGGCTTTTCTCTGTTTTTCTTTTCTTAATTACTTTATCTATAACTCTACAGTCAACATGAATGGCTGGACTCTCTGTCAGGTTCACGTTAGGAAGACTCTCTTTTCCCAATGCATTCTCCACATTTAATAACCAGTCATAATAGCATTCCTTCTTTTCAGAATCATTAAATGCAAGCATACCATCATACTTCCACACACATTTCTGTCCCACAGCATCTCAAACTTTCTCTGCTACACTGCTTTGAAATCTGGAATACCTCATGTCATTGATCTTCAGGGTATAGAACATTGGCAAACCTTTCTTTTATGCATCTTCCTTGCTAAATAGACCTGCCTTCTAGTTTCTCTTACAGCTACTGGGTAAAGTTCTTTGCTGCCCCCATTCTCTCAAACCTTTTGAGCCTGTCTCCTCACTTTTGTTGTTCTATCTACTTCCCTGTTCTGCCACCATATCACCCTTGGTCTGGATGGAATTTTGCACTAAGCACAAATTTAGTCTGAAGCCATTAGTAGATTGTCTTGTAAAAATGTCTAATTGTCCTCTATGTTATACATCTCTATTGTCTCCTTTTCATCAAATGCTTTAATTAATACATCTCTAAATCTTTGACTGTTTGAAAGATCTCTAAGCTTCCAGTTTTTCCTTTTCCAGATTGGTTTGTGTTCTACCTTTAAGTCTGAAGTCACTTATAACTAACCTAAGTTGGGAAGTACATTCTTCACCAGGAAAGAACTTTGTTTTCACAAGCCTATCATGTTTTCTAGTGAGAATGTAGTCAATTTGGCTTTTGCGTTTACTGTATTTATAGGTGATCAAGTAGCTGGTGAGTTTTCTAAACTTAGTGTTGCAGATCAACAAGTCATTAGCCCCAGAGAATGCCAGTAATCTTGTTCCCGCCTCATTTCTAGAACCAAAGCCATAACCTCCATATTCAGCAAGAAATCCAATGGAGTACTGCTTGGCATGTCTGTGGATATCACCAGCCACAGTAATAAAGATTTTGTCATCTACCATTGAGGTAATCTTCAGAAGGTACTCATAAAAGTGATCCTTCAGTTCACCTGTCAGTCCAACTTGTGCATCATAGTGTGCGTGTATGTGTGTCAGTGTGTGCATGCATGTGTGCCTGTGTCTGTCTGTCTGTCTGTCTGTCTGTTTGTCTATCTGTCTATCTATCTACATATGTACATACATATGTATGTATGTATGTATGTATGTATGTATGTATGTATGTATGTATGTATGTATGCATGCATGCATGCATGCATGTATGCATGCATGTATGTATGTATGCATGCATTCATGTATGTATGTATGTATGTATGTATGTATTTATGTATGTATGTATGTATGTATATTAAAATTTATTGCCAGTATTTAGGTAGTAATTTTTCATTGCTTCATAAATGCACATTCTTTTAACATAGTTGCATTTCATCTTATAGCACTACTATACATTTTCCATAATTGATGTTTGAGCTTCATTCATGTTGCATGCCTTGCCAGCGTTTTTCCCACATGCATGCCATATGTATACTTACACATATACACTATAGGAATATATGAAACAATGATATTAAACCCATGTAAAAAATGCTATCTTAAAGATAACATGTTCACACTAGTGAACAAACACACACACACATACACACACACAGAGTGCTTCCAGAAATTTGTTGTGCTGAGCTGGGCAGGTCTTCTCAAGAACTGCAGATTGCCAATTATCCCAGTCCTTTGTCATCTCTTCCATGAAGTTCAAGATCTAGAGATCAGCCTTCACCACTTATTCCGACGTCTTTCTAGACAAGCTCTATCCACATTAAGTGATTAGTAGTTCTTTAAGCATTTCTTTATATAGCTATCCCCATTCATACACAAAGCATGTCCAAACCAATGCAATCTTTTTTCTTGTGCACTACATCTGATTCCTCTTATACCCAGTTTTACTCTCAGCACATTTGTACTATGTTGTTCATGGACACTTGCATTGTGCATTCAATGAAACATAGTTGCTTCATTTCTTTACAGTCATTTCAAGTCCTCTACATTCAGGGCCCGTGTCTCACTAACATGCATCATCATAGTTCATAGTTCTAAAACAAAAATCATACACTCTGTCCTGAGGAAAAATACCTTTGTTGCCAGCAACTGTAGAAGCTCCCTAAACTTTTTCTAACCTGTTTTTACTCCTGCTGCTATACATTCAGAACAACTATATCCCCTGCTAATTACATTCCCTAGATAACAAAAGCTATTACCTATTTCTAGTGAGCCATCTGGGCATCTAAGAGAATCCATTTCCTGTGTGCTCATAGTATGTACTGTTCCAGGGCATCTATCACATACAAAGATTATTTTCTCCACTATTCTGCTATACTTTTTGTATGTTCATAGCTTACTTTGGGTACAGCCTATGGAGTTTATACTTACTCTTTTTCTACATATCAAGTAAGACCATTTCCCTGAAGATACTAAGTATCTTCCCTGAAGATCCACCCACTTTCTTACTTACTAAAACTTTTGTCTTTGCTAAGTTTACCTTGAGGCCCCTCGATTTTGGGTTTAGCTTCCATGCCTAGTATTTTCTCTTTAATTCCCCTACAGATTCAGCTCTGGGGAAATGATTACCAGCAATCAGCTCTCACTTTTCTTATAGCATCTTTCTAATATAAATTTTAAAATTATGTTTATTTTTCCACATCTTTCTATACAACTGATGAGCTATGAACTACCAACAGAAATGATTTTTTTTAAAGTGAAATGCTCTCTCCATATATTTTGTCTTATCCCCACTGCAGTGTAAATAATGAAATGGAATTAAAAAACCTTTACTTCACACTGAAAAGGTTTAAACAGATGAAAATAGTTTCTTCTATATATGCATATTAAGTACTTTATAGTTGAAATGGAAAAATAATAATTGTAGGAAAAGTATGTGATGTCTTGTACTTCATTTCATTAAATAAAATTTACTTCACCAATACAAAATAAGATAAATCAGATGACTCTAAGAAGCAAGATAGTTTTCTACAGTTCTTTGGTCAGTGAAATGTGGAAGATGACAGCAGGACTCATCCACAAGCTAGATGTATTCCATCAGTGGTGCCTCCAAAGGATTATCAATGTCTCGTGACAAGACAGAATAACTAATGAAGAAGTCTATGGGAGAACCAGTCAGAAACGACTAAACATCACAGTGAAAGATCATCATCTGAGGTTTCTTGGACATTTTTTAAAATGCCATCAACAAGACATCCAAATCTCTCCTTCAATTGCAAGCCAGAAGGTGAGAAAAGGAAATATGGATACCTATTAATGACATGGAAGAAGACAATTCTAAAGGATCTAGATGCAGAGGCATTGAGCTAATAGGATGTGGAAGACCACAGAGGATGGAAATCTTTTGTTGCTGTTCAATGTTCTACATAGAATAAGTGGAAGTAACTGACACAAGATAAATAAATTAATAAATTAATTGATAAAACAAAACTCACACCTAACAAAATGATTCTCTCTATTGCAACTGAAAGAAACAGACAACCAATGAAAAGAGCTTTCAAGGAGAGTTATCAAACTTTTACTGTAATCAGCCTTGCTCAAACTATAAATGGACCAAATTTATTTTTCATGGGACTATATGTAAATCAGAAGAATAAAGAACACAAAAATACAGCTGTACTTACCACCGTCATGTCCATGTACAATTTTAATAATTGTGGCACTAATTGAAATGAAAGAAAGATAAAAACATAATTAATAATTACTATATAAATCTGCTAGCAGAAACATTAACAATCCAGGCAAAATGCTTAGCAGCATTTAGTCTGTTTTAGCATTTAAAATTATGCCTGAGCAAATAATTGTGCTTTTAAATATTAATTTATTATCCTTTTATATATGTTCCTTATTAACAAAATGCCTTTGTAATTTTTTTAGCCATCTCATCATACATATTGAATATTTTATCTGTATGCTCACAGGAGGGGCTAGTCGATTACATACACATATACCATAATATAATATACTTATCGTCATCATATGCCACACACACTACCAGATTCCCAGTAACCACATTTTTCCTGTCTGATAGAATGAAATTGAGTCTTGGAAGAAAGGGATACTGTAGGTGGGCACTTATGCATCTTTCTCTCAGTGCAGCACTGTCAGTTCCGGGTGTGTATGTGTGTGTGTGTGTGTGTGTGCGCGCACGTGTGCGTGTGTGTGAGTGCACATGTGTGTGTGTGAGAGAGAGAGAGAGGTAGAGAGAGAGAGAAAGAAAGAGAGAGAGAGCTCAACCTTATCACTTGACTGATACTTTATTTCAATAACCCTAGAAGTGTGAAAAGTAATGTTGACTTTAGTAGGGTTAGCTCTCACAATGCAAAGACCTGAAAATGTCAATGTCTCCTTTTGTGGGCCAACACTACTTACTTATTTATCACAAGATAGACAGCTGGTCTAACACAGACAACATTCCTTCATGATTTGGTACCTATTCTTAACAAGGCCAGTAAACTGAGGTAATGTAGAATAAACTGGCTTGCAGCCCTTATTACCTCCACCTTAGTGAAAGCAGAGGTACTGTTTTCAGTCGTGTTTGTTTGTTTGTCTGTGGACAAGATATCTCAAGAACCGCCATA